>NC_048218.1:149537078-149560914 GCF_002007445.2 Ailuropoda melanoleuca | reverse complement strand
AAGAGGCTCTTCATATGTTGTGTAATTTTGAATTTAATTCTGGGCATTGTAAATGTTACATGGTGGAGATTTTGGATTATTTCATATTCTTTTAAAGAATGATGAAATCTTTTTGTAGCAGAGAATTTGGACAGACTCAAACTGCAAACTCCATTTCTTAGTCCACAACTCAAATCTCAGGTAAATTATTTTTTCTTAGCTTGAGTCTATCTCAGATGACTCAGCTTGAGTCTACACATGATTCAGGGGTCAGCTAAAGATTCAATCAGTGTTAATCATTTGGGGCTATTCTTTCCTCACTTTCCATTGGCTCTGCTTGCCCTGAACTCTGTCCTCTAGTTCTTTAAGCTGGAAAGACTGTGGGCTTTTAGTCACAATCTTAGCTTCTCTGCAGTATCATCTTTGGAAAGCTAAAGGCTAATGGTGATAAAAATGAATAACACCCATGTCATTCTCTTTTTCTGAATATTAACTCCCCTCCAGAATTAACTTGCCTTACGTTTTGCTCTACAGTGCCCTCAATTCATTTTTTTGTTTTTGCAAATTTTTTTTTCTAGTTAATAGTTTTTATCTGCAGGAGAGATGTGTTTGGGGGGAGCTTACTTGACCATGTTGGAAGTGGATCCCCTTGATCACTTTAAATTCTTGGTTTGATTTTTTTTTAGTTTGTTTTATCTTATTTTGTTTTTGTTAGTTTGTTTACCACCTAGATGACTTTTCCTAGCAAATTTGCTGAACCACTATGTGGTTAGAAATCTTGATGTTGAATCCCATTTAGCTCTCCTACTCAGCACCAAAGTATATGCCAGACAATTTCCCTTGCAGTGGTTTAACAGACTGGATTTATCTATAGTTTCCCCCATATATCATGTGTGTACTACGTTGGAATTCCAGTTTGTGCAGGGAGAGGTTGACTTCACAGGGAGTGTCTCCTACAGATTTTCTAACTTGCGCAAGCCCTGGACTTTTTCTACTATTCTTTATGCCTTGTGAGGCCCTGAACCCAAAGACCAATTTCATCTCAAGGAAAATAACAGTTTTAATGCTCTATTTTATTTCTAGTTTTCTGCTTTTTCTTCATTTTGGACCCTTAAGTGTTATTTGCCTTCTAGCTCACTGATACTTTTAAACAGATATAGTTTAACCAAATGACTGGTTGTTTATACTCAGATGAATAGTTTGGATCAGTCAGGACACCTAATAGGCCATGCCACTAACAACCAAGTACTCCTCGATTTATGATCCTTGCTGTTTCAGCAAATTCTACCCCTGATACTTTATTCTTTTCTTCCTCTCAGACATAAGCATTCCATTGTCATTATAGATTACAATATGGCTATCATGAGAATTATGTATTCCTGTATATTAAGTGATGATAACATGTGATTATCACAGATAATAACTAGTAGGAGCTTAGATTCCTAATGTCCTATGAATATCACTAGGCAATAATAAATAACACATGAATCACATTTCATCACTAAATTAAAGTAAAAGAAAATAAGGCCTAGAGGGGAAAAAAATATCAAAACACAGTGAAATTACTAATGAAGAGACATGACTCCATTTGAACATAAGAGAATAACCTAAAAGGGGCGCCTGGGGGGCTCAGTCAGTTAAGTATCTGTCTTCTGCTCAGGTCATGATCTCAGGGTCCTGGGATCCAGACCCAGGTCATGTTCCCTGCTCAGTAGGGAGTCTGCTTTTCCCTCTCCCTCTGCCTCTTCTCTTGCTCATGTTCTCTCTCTCTCTCTTTCAAATAAAGAAAAATACAATCTTTAAAAAAGAGAATAACCTAAAAAATGGCAAGTGGGTGTGTCAGAAATGTTTAAAATAGTTTTAACATAAGTTTGTTAAATGTTCTTATTTGGGGAAAATTTAGCTACATCTACAGCCTCTCATTTGTGAACAAAACAATACTTTAAGAAAACAACTATATTAAGAGAAAATAAAATTCACATTGTAGGGGCCAAGGGAGGCTGCCCCAAGATGAGACACTCTCGCATGAAGATTATTCTGAGTTAAAAGTTGTCAAAACCCAGCAATTTTAGAGAAAGTTCTTCAGTGTCCTCTCAAATGCCTAGATTCACATTGGAAAGGAGAGCGCATACTTGGGAAGAGAACTATTAACTGAGATTCCTTTTTCCCTAAGAAACTTAACTGCATGAAAGGGAAACCTTTGTTTTCCAAACATCTCTCATCTTTCTGCTAATAGCCTACCTCCCCTTCAAATTCCTAGTCCAGTCTTCTTAGCTCAGGATGACATATATACCTCATTTTGCCTGTCTGTCTTGGAATTTCATATTTCTGTGGATTGCCCCTATGTATGGAATTAAATTTGATTTCATCCTTTTAATCTGTCTTATGTAAATGTAATTTTTGGTCTAGCTAGAAGAACCTTATACAGAAAAAAATTTTGCTCCCAGACAGTATGATTTAAATACTTGAAATATGTATTTAAACATTGATATATTTGTTCTTCTAGGAATTTGTATGTTGTGCTGTTGAAACAAGACTCATACCAGTTGCTCAAAAAGGTAGTTTATACTGTCGTAGGAAAAGACAATATATTGAAAAAAGAAGGTATTTATAAGGTGAATACCTTTTCACTGTGCCTTATTTTACAACTATCTTCTTATGTCTAATATCTGAAAGATAAATTACCTTGTTCTGGCACTAATTTGCCTCTTTAAAGTAACTGTATTTTATTAACCATAAACTATTAAATTATTAACCTGAGTAGTCCATAGTAAGTAGTGTAAATGGTTGAGTGACAGCAGTAATTATTTAACACTAGCCAAATATAGCAATGGTTTCGGCTACTCTAGTATTTTAAAACTAGAGTTTTTCCAGTGAAAAGATTTGCCATAATGTCCTAGAAACAGCAGCTTGCCTTTTGGAAAATAGATAGTATAAAAATGCATAAATAAGTCAGTTTTAAAAGTGGTATTTTTATTTTTATTTTCTTCCAATTTTTATTTAAATTCTAGTTAGTGAACATATAGTGTAATATTGGCTTTAGGAGTAGAATTTAGTGATTTGCCACTTACATATAATATCCAGTGCTCATCATAACAAGTGACCTCCTTAAGGCCCACCATGCATTTAGATGTCCCCCACCCAATTCCCTTCATCAACCGTCAGTTTGTTCTCTATTGTTGAGAGCCTCTTGTGGTTTGCTTCCCTCTCTCTCTCTCTCTTTTTTTTGCCCTTCCCATATGTTCATCTGTTTGGTTTCCTAAATTCCACATACAAGTGAAATAATATGGTATTTGTCTTTCTCTGACTGACTTATTTCACTTAGCATAATACACTCTAGCTCCATCCGCATGGTTGCAAATGGCAAGATTTTATTCTTTTTGATGGCTGAGTAATATTCTATTGTATACATATACCATATCTTCTTTATCCATTCATCTGTCAATGGACATTTGGGCTCTTTCCACAGTCTTGCTATTGTTGATAATGCTGCTATACATGGACCCTAAGGTGGTATTTTTAATTTACATCATAAAAAATATAGTTAATAGAGTTGGAATGAGGGAAATCAAAAATTTAATATATATTAACATAAAAGTTTTGAAAAAAAATGTTACATTGATTAAATAACTCATTATATCACAGAAACAGTCCCTGGAATAAATGAACAATTCTTGCATAGCATATTCAAGGTGAAGATCATTCCCCAACTGGAGTTATTTTTTCAAATACCCATGTAAGTGGGAGCATTTGCATTGCAATACAAGTTTTAGTACCACTCAGGGAGTTTTACAAGGAGATTTTAGATATTTCTGTTTCAGATGTTTCTGGTTTATAAATTCAAAATGTGTTCTTTAGCTAAACATGTTCTTTGACTCAGGACTTCATATATGTAACTACTACAACAATACTGTGAGAAGAATACATTTCAATCTATCTTCAGTCAAATTTGGTTTTGAAACATAATTAATTAGAATGCACATATGACACCTTCCTCAGACTGGTGCCTTTCTAATCATGGTTTGAGTTTCTTTCCTTATCATTTTTTCCCCTTCTGATCAGCATCCCTTGTAAGTTCTCAATGGTCAATTGCAAAGAGTTGCACATTTTCTCCATATTTTTTTCAGTTATGAAGCTAGTACTGAGGCTGTGTTACTATCAAATGCCATAACTACATTGCATTTTCTTTCTTCTGCCTCTGTGCCCATTGTTTTATTTTTGCTCGATTTCATCTTCTTTCCTCCCTCTCTTATTCCCTTCCTTCCACCATTTATCCATTAACAAATATTTATGAAGCAACTCTATTCAAACTATTTTAAAAATAGTTTTGTGTTGAATATGGTATTATAGTTATTAACCTCACTGAGCTTATAGTCTACAATGCAACCTAATAAGCAATTACAACACAGTTTTACTAAGTATAAAAATGGTAGACATAGACTGTTAAGACAGTTATTAAAAGAGTGACCTAGCCAATGAAGGAATGAGAATCAAAGAAGGAGTTCTGCAAGAGTTGATACAGAATCTGATTATCCAAGAGTAAATTAGATTTACATAAGCAGAGTTTGCAGATGAGAGCATGAGAGGAAAGGGGGAGAGAATAGGGTGACTTTGTCACAAATCAGATATATAACTAAACTTAAAATAAGAGGAGGGTGGGGAAAGTGCTTTAGTAGGAACCTTAGTGATGTTTTCATTAAGGGAAGGGAGTAGGAGATGGAGTAGGTTTAGGTTCTGTGGGTTTATATTTTGGATGGGGACCAAGAATGACATAGACCAGAAAAACGATTAGCCTCAAAGCTTCTACTGAAACTGTCCAGGCAGGGTTTCACAAGTGAAAATATTTCTGGAGACTTTATGTCAGGTCTGCTTCATTGTGATTCTGAGAAACTCACCCCAGATTGGCAAAAGGTTAGACGAATCAGTTCTTAGAACAAAGAATAGCTCGTATTGTCCAAAGGATGGGAACATTAAGCCTTGTTGGAAAATTTCGGTTCTGAGCTAAGTTGATTCCTCTACCCTCTAAGAGAATCTTTTAATATAATATTTTAAAATTATTTTTTTAGCTCCATCAGAATTGATGTTAACCGAATGAATTGAAAATTGATTATAATATATGCTTTTTCTGTTTGTATAACTAAATGGTTTTAGTTTAAAAATAAGAGCCTACATTTACCACATAAGCTATTAAAAATCTTGTAGTTATCTTATAGTTATCTAGTAAGCAATTAAAAGTCATAATAAATTATCTGTGAACTAAAAGAAGCAAGTTGGAAGGTTTTGTTGAGGACTCTATATATCCTACTAAAAAGTCAGGCTGCTCTACAATCTGCAATTCTTGACAATGTTGCAACATTTCTACTGAGTATTGTTAGTCTCAATTTCAGGAATGGCACTTCAGAAATTTGGATTTTACATGTTGTGGATCGTATTTGCTTTGTTCTTTCTACTTGTTATACCCTGCTGTTAGTTGCCTTCCTTATTATTAAGTTAGTTTGATATGGTTTAGTTAGATAATCTACATTATAAAATGAAATATATTTGCATCAACAATATTAAATTCTAAAATTTTTCCAAATGTAATCTCTAAAAATTATATAAATTATGTTTCACATAGGAATCACCCACATCTCAATCACTGAAGCAAATGTAGCCATATTCTACCTCAATTTTCATATAGCAATGGCTCTTCTATAGTATAATGTGATTGTCAATGTGTGCTACTTAAATAATTTGCAAGACAACTATTATGTGCAATTGCATTATTGGGTTATTTTAAATTTAATAAGTGACACAGTTTTATGACAGCATTGTTTGTTTTGCTTCTCTACATTCTTTGTATGGACATCTGATTTTCTCATATATAATAACATATTTGTAAATTTGATAACTTCCTTTTTTATGGAAAATTTTTCTTTTTTTCTGACACACTGTTCTTATTTCTATAAATCAGAATTCTTTCGGTTGAATTACACAAGCTCTCTTCAATCTGCCTTGAGCTAAAAGTTTAGTTGAGAGGAATCTTCATAGAATGAAAGAGATCAGGGTATCGGGGCCTCAAAGAGTATTTCATTGCCATCACTAGTCTACCTCTAGCTTTTAATAATCTCTGATTCTTTATACTTATCATTCTCACATGTAGCAGGAAACAGCCATTGACAAGTTCAGGTCCAAACTCCAAACCCTTTGAATTTGTCATCTAGGATGTAAGGAAAGAGTCTATCTATAATTTGAAAAGTTTGGGAGTAGAGTTCAGGGTGGCCTTATGTGCTTCATGTACGGTGCTCTGTGATTGGTGAGCTATGGGGACGTGATTATAGCTCTGCAAGTGCCACTGAGTGTGGACGGAATTCCCAAAAGAAAGGATTTGGGGGACACCAAAGAAAGAAGGATGAGGGAGCTAGCAGAACTGGAAGAAAATGCTGCAACCATCCCAAAAGCTCTCTTTATTACCCAATATTTCACCAACTGATTCTAAGATTTTATTATTTACTTTTTTAATTCTTTTGGGTGGCAAAAGAAAATATGTACTTTTTAACAATCCTCTAAATATTTTCAGAATGTTACTTGCCCACCACATGAGACTTTTGGGAACCTTCTGCTTTGTGGCCCCACTTGGTGTTTTCAGGCTGCTCCCTGATGCAAATGGCCCTTAGGCTGTGGGGTCTGTATTGACTAAGAATACTCCTGACCATTCTGGATGTCTGACCACTATGGTTAGGGGTCATTGGCATGTTCTATGCAGCCTCTTGCCAGAAATTTTCTCCCTAAGAACACCATGGAGAAGTAGAAATCTGATGTTTGCAGATAACCCCGCATCTTTAGTAAAATTGTTTAGTAAGAAAAGTCTTTCCCCAAACGACCATTAAAGGACTGTTCTCAAAAAAAAAAAAAATTCTATTTACCTTCAAAATAGCCCCCCTTGCCCTTGTCCACTTTACTCAGGGCCCTTGGCTTTGTAGTCACAAGCACTGTAGTTCTATTAGGAAATACTTTTAACTCTTTTATTCCCAGAAATGTCAGTAAAGGTTGTATTTGACTAGAAGAAAGATACAATCCATGTATAGTACGTAAGTAAAATTAGGAACAGTCTCAGTATTGATCCATAGAGAGTCAGAAAAACAAAGTCTTCAGCATAAAATTGACATCCTTACTATCTGTGTCAGGTACAAATTAGTGTTAAAAAATGACTGATTCCCTGAGATGTTGAAGATACCTGTATGTTATAATTTTTTTGTTTGCCAAATTTAAAAAGGTAAACATTTGCAAAGTCTAAAAATTCATATACACAACCAAAACCTGATGTTACTCTTTGGTGAATTTTCTATATTATTGTATATCAGTATTGTCATGTTATTTTCATGGAATTGTATATGAATTATCTAGCAACCATTGCATTTTCAGTGTGGAAGGGTGTCAGGGTGCTTCCAATTGTTTTGTCTCCCCTTGAGACCCCAGAAAGCATGCTAAATAATTTAATTAATTATCTTGATGAATCAAATTAAATCAAACCAAAAGTTTTTACAGCAAAAAAGGAATGAGAGATTTAGAATGAAAGAGTCACTTTGGTGTGGAATGCATCTAAATGGTTTCCTTAATTTTTTACTTGCTTTTGTGTAAATACTTAAAATTAGCAAAGTAGTCGAAATAATTATATCTTTTTTTCTAGTGATAAGTCCAACCCTCAGATTTGGTCCTTTTTAATGTCCTTGTGGTAACTTGATCTACGGTAATTTAGAAGGATTTGGAGGGAAATTTTTGCGTCCATTTAGCAATAATGTATGATAGGTGTAGACTGCTAGAAAGAGTCCCAAAATCAGGTGGTTGAAGAACAGAGGATGTGAACTGCCTGACAAGTAAGAAAGTAAATATTATTTTGCCACAAATACCTAGGTAGTTTAGTCACAAAAAGTGGTTAAATTATATCAATTTATATTTATTCACTTTATGCAGTACTTATCCTCTCTCTATCTCTTGCACTGGCCTTTTGCCTCTTGTAATTCTGCTTTACTTCAAAATAAATGAGTAATGAAATGCCAAATCTACATATTATATTAAAGCTTGAAGGTTTTTTTGTGACCTGAGGTCTACTTTTATTCCCATGGTTGTATCCTGGATATACTGAATAGTTGAGGTAAAATAAAGAAAACCACCATATTCATAAAATATATTCAGAATTGGCTGCTAATATTGCTTTTTACAGCTTATTCACAAATGATCCTGTAAAGTTTATCCCATCCTTTCACTCACTGCCCTGCTTATAGGTGCACCTTCTTCAGAGCTTCACCGTGAGAGACCTTCCACTCTTACCCACAGAAGTTCATTTTGGTTCAAAATCCACTTCTTTTCACAAGGCAGCACCTTCGTTATGTAGGACTCATTCACTTAAAAAAATGCTTGGTGTTCAGACCAGAACTCCTTTATCTCTCTCTCTCTCTCTCTCTCTTACACACACACACATACACATACACATGCCCCTAAGCAGATGTGCAACTACTGAGGAAAATTAATTCCGGAAAACAATACCCTACTGGAAACTGCTAGGCCGTACATACCTTCATGCCTGCTCCTTGATCTAGCTTTAAAAACAACCAAACAGAAGAAACATGTTTTTAAAAATATAATAAATTTTATAATGATTAATTTAAAACTTGCAAAAAAATTCAAAAACTTCATTAAGCTTTTAGGTAAGGCATCATTCTTTTACCTTGTCTCTTGTCTTAGGGAAGCAAAGTAGGTTGAAGTTTCATTCTTCCAATTATATTTAGTTAAACAGCTCTGTGATTCAAAGAAGGAAGCAATGGGTAGTATTGCAAGAGATGCTGGTCAAACGGAAATTAAGCTCAATGTGTTGTACTTAGAAGTACATTCTCAATTATCTCTAACACTTATTTGGGGACTTATAAAACACTAAGACATAAAAATATAATAAATTTTAAAAGACCTTGAAAAGTTTCATAAACTCCTTGAATTATATTTAATAAATAAATGGAAGACACCATTCCTTATTTTGCTCTTAAAAAGAAAAAAAAAGTTCTAGAAAGTCCAGTATCTTTAGTTATTTATCTGCTTTTAGAGAGTTGTTTATATGTAGGAATTAATTCCTTAATATCAAAAAGACCATAGAATTTTACTACCTCGCAAAAAAGAAATTTTGACAAAGATTTTTTACGTGACCAGGCTTTAGGTTCCTGAAACTTCTCCTGGTAAAATCCAGTTTGAGAAAGAACCCTGCTAAGTCATTTTAGTAAGAAACCCCCAACTCCATCTTCCATATCTGATTACCCTCCTCCTCCATCCTCCCCAGGTGATGTCTGATCATCCTGGCCTGTATTCAGCAACAATCCTGTTTGGTCAGTCTAATCAGAATCTCTCCTTGCCCTTGATGTTTCCTCTTAGTAATTTTCCATCCATTGAACCCCTCCCTGCTCCTTGATGATAAATTCCCACTTGCCCATGCTGTATTCAGAAGTGAGTCCAATCTCTCTGCCCCACTATAAGAGCCCATCGCAGTGGTCCCTGCATCTACCCCATGACTCCCCTTGAATAAAGTTTGCTTTAATGTCTTCAACAAGTATCATGACTAATTTCCCCTTTAATATTGCCATCTTGTTTTTCTTTACCATGTTTGTTTAAATTCTTTTGCTATGTTGAGGAAGAGTTGCTTAATGCTTATTTTTTTCTGTTTTTAAAAACCAGTATGTGTAGCAGCAAAAAGACCTTAATGTTGCTTTTATACACAAGTAAACCATTTTGTTGCCAAATTCTGAAATGTCATTTAAAAGTATGTATACACATATATGACATGAAAACAAACACCGGCACAGTATTAAACAAAACAGCAAATATTCTGTTTGCGAGCTGCTGGCAACTTCCTTCAGAAAAAAATGAGAAATAGGACATAGGATCCCCAGAAGCACTGATTATCCAGCATTCACCCCAGATTTTAGTGTAGTGCTTGCCAGAAATGTTTAAGGAAATATGGCATTCATTGTTAAGTCTAGCATTTTAAAGCTCTAAATTGAATTGAAAGTAATTTTTTACATTGAAGAGCCTAAGAGATTCTAATACATGTGAAGTGCTTGACAGAAGTCCCCACTTTCTGTTATCTTGGCCATACTAATAGTTAAAGCCAAGAGGAAGGCAGGAAGCATAGTATATGAAATTGTTTTCTATAATCCCTAGTTCTGGCCTCTATACCCAAAGTAGTTAATAAATGATTTGTTTATTTTATCTTTATTTTAAAAAATATTTTTTTTAAAGATTTTATTTATTTGTCAAAGAGAGAGTGAGAGAGCATAGCAGGGGGAGCAGCAGAGAAAGAGGGAGACGCAGACTCCCCGCTGAGCAGGGAGCCCCATGCAGGGCTCAATCCCAGGACCCTGGGATCATGACCTGAGCTGAAGGCAGATGCTTAACTGATTGAGCCACCCAGGCATCCCTTAAAAATTATTTTTAATATGTAGCCCTAATACCTTGTACAAAATCCAAAAAGGATAAAATTAAGTATTTCTCCTTCCCCTGTTTCCTAACCATGTAATTCCCTACACCAAAAGGCAACTACTATTAGCAATTTCTTAGGTCTTCTTTGTGTGTATGTGTGTGTGTGTTGTGTGTATATGTGCAAAATATATATGCATATTTAAACACACATACATATATGTGCAATCATCTCTCTGTCAGTGTATGATTTTTCCTTACTTCATCAAATTAGTAGCATGCTTTACATACTCTTCAACAACTTGCTTTATTCACTTAAAATATTATTTGGAGACTTTTCTAAAACAGTAATTTAAGGTGACATTTCTTTGTGTGCAGTATTTCTTTATGTAAATATTTCATACTCTGTTCCTTTTAAAAAAACATTTTTGTCTTTTCTAAACTTTTGCTATTACCAAAAAAAATTAAAAAACCCAACTGTAATGATTTGACTTGTACGTACATAACTACCTTCGTATAGGAACATGCCAATGGGTCACATTCTTAGTAGCGAAGTTACAGGGCCAATGTAGCAGTGTTTATCTATTTAATGTTTTAATGTTACATCAATTTATAAACCTACAATATATAAGAATTCCCTGTAACCTCAACCACGTAGTATATTGTGAACCTTTTTGATCTCCCTCAAACAGTTTAATAAAAATGGTACCTCATTGTAGATTTGTTACCTTCCTTCATTATGAATACCTTAAAGCATATTTGCATATGTTTGAAGTTTATACATAATTTATAAAATTAAAATAGAAACTTTTAACACAGAAGTGATAAATTCAATATCAGCACAAATAGAATAATCTCGCCTGCTGCATGGTGAGATGCTCCTGTTGTCAGATTGTCTTTGTGTGGAACAGTGATCCGGAAGTTGGGATTGTGGCTCACCCGCCATCTGCCTCTGAGTTCTGCCTCTGATGTCAGGAACTATGTGGCATGATGCTCAAAAATCTCCCCATCCTTGAGCCCCAGACTGACAGGTGACAGCTGCTGACTTCTTCCAAGAGTCAGCGAGCACTGTAATCCATTTCTGCTCTTGAAAAGTAGAATGACAGTTTTTTGTAATGATACTGACAAGGGTTTGCTTTTGTTTAAAGAAGTTTTATTTTTAGTACAATAGGAATGATAATAGAAATTTCAAGCATTTGTTCACCATTTACTATGTGTCAGGTGTAACAGTGATACAAACCTTTCAAATCCTTTTGTGTGGATTTGCCAACTAAAAGGCCATCTCAAAGTAATGAAAAATGAAAAATTCAGCACTGACTTTGTACTGATGCAGTTTCTAGTTCTTATAGAATCTTCCACATTCCTCTCCCCTTTCTTATGCCCATCTATCTCCCTTAGCTTCCCTTTTCTGGTTTCTCTCCTTAGCTGTGAGCCTCAAGTTGAGGAATAACTAAATCTTGCCTCATATTTTGCATTTGAAATAGGATTTTTTTTTGCTTGACTTAATGTCAGGTGCTAATGATCCCATCACCATATCAGCCATATTTGATAACAGTTGCTGATGTTTGGAGCCTCTGGTTACACCATGCCTATTTCTCTTGTTTGATAGCTACAATAACTGTAACCAAGTTAAACTTTCATCACCAGCAAAACTTAATACTTTACTGTTGGTCATAGTAGCACAGCCTAAAAGATGAGACTATCATCTCCCACTGAGTTTTAGGTTTTTCTTCTTAAAAAACCAACAAATACACAGGGCACCTGGGTGGCTCAGTTTGTTAAGCGTCCAACTCTTGATTTTGGCTCAGGTCATGATCTCAGGGTCATGATCTCAGGGTCCTGAAATGGAACCCCACGTTGGGCTCTGTGCTGGGCATGGGGCCTGCTTGGGATTCTCTTTCTCCCTCTGCCACTGCCCCTGCCTCCATTCTCACATGCTCTCTCTCTCCCTCTGTCTCTCTCTAACAAAGAAAAACAACAACAACAACAACAGATACTCAGATGAAAATGCCTATAGCTGAATTCAGCAATTTTTTGAACTACCTCTATTTTCCTGAATTTTCTATTACATATCTAGTATAAAGAGGAAAGAGAGAAAGAAACAATGAAAAGAAAGGTGGTAGGAAAAGGGGAACTTTCTGAGATAGGATGTTTGGTAACAACAAAGTTTGAGAGAAAGGTGAGGAAAGGAGTTCCCATGAAGTGAATTGAGAATCGGTGGGTAAATTAATGGTGACATCATCAAACCCAGAGGTGAGAGTTACTTAATTTCAGGCAACATCTACACAAATGATGGTCGGAAAATTCTCAGAAAAACCCACTCCAACTTTATTCTTTTTATAAAGATTTTATTTATTTATTTGAGAGAGAGTGAGAGGGAGTGTGTGAGAGAGCAAGCATGCGAGCATGAGTAGGGGAGGGGTGAGGGAGAGAGAGAAGCAGATCTTTCTGCTTTTTTTTTTTTTTAAGATTTTATTTATTTGACAGAGAGACAGCAAGAGAAGGAACATAAGCAAGGGGAGTGTGAGAGGGAGAAGCAGGCTTCCCGCTGAGTAGGGAGCCCAATGTGGGGCTTGATCCCAGGACTCTGGGATCATGACCTGAGCCGAAGGCAGATGCTTAATGTCTGAGCCACCCAGGAGCCCCCAGACTTCTCTGCTTCTGAGCAGGGAGCCCCACTCAGACTCAATCCCAGGGCCCTGGGATCATGATTAGAGTCAAAGGTAGCCGTTTAGCCAACTGAGCCACCCTGGTGCCCCACCCACTCCAATTTTAAGTCAGACAATTCAGATCAACCTGTCTGCAAAGATGTAAAGTTATGTACCCAGAACCATTGTCCTCTCATTGTAATGTAATGAGAGGGTTTACAGTAAAATTAGAGGGCATCTGACTCTTGGTTTCACTCACCTAGTGATCTTGGGGTTGTTAGATAGAACCCTGTGACCAACTCTGCGAGTACAGAATCAGCATGGGATTCTCTCCCTCCCCCATTGACCCTCTCCACGCATGATTGCTCTCTCTCAAATAAATAAATAAAATCTAAAAAGCAAAGAGTCAGAATGCCAATTTCTACTTATAGGCAGGACTAGTAGCTCAAGGGAAATAGCAGTAACAAAGATGCTGTGAAGTTACTGCAGAGCATTGCCATCAAGACAAAGATCCCAGGGCTAATATAAGAGAGTAGAACACTCCAAATTTGTCCCTGAAATGTTTCAGCCACCATCTTTCATCATTTGATGCCTCAAGCATTTACTCATTACTGCTCTTTTAAAAGGTCAAAACATGAGGCATTTGTATAGTTTTTTTGTTTCTCTGTCCAACTTTCTTTACTTCCATACTGCGCATAGAAGTCCTCCTAAATAGGGTTTTCAACAGGCAACAGTGTCAGTGGAAGATTAGCTGAGCTTTGTATATGTGTTTGTACATGTGGCATTCGTAAGATTCCTGAACATGAACAGTTCTGTTTAAATAATCACAATATCACTATAAAGAAAAGTTCAAGGTATAAATAAAGCACTATAAAACAACTGGAAATAACCTTTCTATGTGTACACTCATCTATGGCTTCATATGTGCAGTTTCAGGGACAAACTGAGGCCCCAGCTGCCTTTATTCACTTAATAAATTGTGATAATTAATAGCTATTATTCATGCATTTCAGCCTTTTCAAATTTAATAACAGCTCATTCCAATCAAAAATATAGAAGTGTGATCAGAGCAGAGTATGTGTAGGTGTCACAAAGCAAATGGCAGATTGGAAACCTGCATATGTACTGTCATTCGATTTCTTTCCAGCAGAGCACTCTTTTTTTTTTTTTAATACCTTTGGAAAATGAAATGGGAAACATTTCTGTGTAATTTTTAAAAAATCTGACTGGCATCATATGAATTAGCCCCCCTTTTCCCCTCCTGTTTCTTTATTCAGGTATAATTACAGATTCTTTGCAACATTTCAATGTCAATCCTTATTAGTCTCTAATTTCTAATCATAGTCATAAGGGGTTTAGAAACTGCATTTCACATTTTTTGGCCTTGGAGAGAAAACTGACATGCTTCTGGTTTGGTGAATCCCTGGCTACATTCCTCTCCATCTGACCCCCAAGAGACAGTGAAAATAAAATGGACTTTGTGGGGAGTTGAAGCTGAGTTCCAGCTCTTAACACAATTATGGCTAGATTTATTGGTGGGCGTGACAGTTCTTGGTTGTACAACTCCAGAGAGAAAGAAGATAAATGAGGCTATAGCACCTGTGAGACATCCAGGCAAGATTAGCCAAGAATTAAGAGCCTCTTCTGAGAGTCACAGAAAGTTCTGAAAAGCCTGGCAAGAGCTAATATTTGAGGGGTCAGAGAAGACTGCAGGATGAGAAGTAAAAATGAGTGTGCTATTTTTAGGTACTACTTTATGTGAAAGCAAACACTGATAGCTAAACTCTAGGAAAAGATCCAATCAGGAATTGAGTGTGCAAGCCTTGGCACTTGCTATTGAACAATTACACGGTTACCTCTTCAGTATTTCTGAAAGAACAAAAATTCCTGGCCGTGATTCCGTAGCAAGTCGTTGTGCATGCCCATGTATTGTGGTTACTGGTTGTATTGCTACAGTGGCAATATTTTGTTACGAACTTTAGGAGGAGACAGCTTTTCTATGGGGATGATCCTATAAAAACCACTTTCTAATCTTATTTTTCTAAATGAATAAACTTTATTTTCAGGGCAGTTTTAGGTTCAGCAAAATTGAGTTCCCATATATCCCCTGTTCCCATGGTGCAAAACTTCGCTCTCTATCCACTTCCCACACCACAGGGCACATTTTTTTTTTTTTTTACAATCAGGGAACTTATACTGACCCATCATTATCACCCGAAGCACATAGTTTACATTAGGGTTCACTCTTAGTGTTGTACATTTTATGTATATAAATAGACAAATATATAATGGTACGTATCTGCCGTTGTAGAATTGTACAGAATAGTGTAAGTTTCCTAAAAATCCTCTGTGCTCAGTCTATTTATCCCTCTCTTTGGCCTAGCCCCTGGAAATCATAGATCTTTTTAATATACCCATAGTTCTCTCTTTTCCAAATGTCATATAATTGGAATCATACAATGTGTAGCCCTTTTAAATTGGTTTATTTTGATTAGTAATATACATTTAAGTTTCCCCCATATTTTTTCATGGTTTGAGAGCTCAATACTTTTCAGTACAGAATGATATTTTATTGTCTGGACAATGAAATAAATCAAGAAACTGTGGTTTATTTATCCATTCACTTACTGAAGGACATTTTGGTTGCCGCCAAATTTAGGCAATTATTAATAAAGATTCTGTAAGTTCTGTGTGTGCTTTCTGTGTAGACATGAGTTTTCAGTCCATTTTATTTTCACTGTCTCTTGGGGGTCAGATGGAGAGGAATGTAGTCAGGGATTCACCAAACCAGAAGCATGTCAATTTTATATTCCCACCAGCAGTGAATGAGTTCCTATTGCTCTCAATTATCATACAACCTCGCTGGCATTTGATGTTGTCAGTGTTTTGGATTTGGGCCATTCTATTAGATGTGTAGTGGCACCTCATTATTGTTCAATGTGTAATTCCCTGATGACATATGATGTGGAGGATCTTTTCCTTTGTTTATTTACCATCTGTGTATCTTGTTTAAGGCATTTTTTTTTCAGGTCTTTGTCCATTTTATAACCGGGTAGTTCGCTTTCTTACTGCTGAATTCTAAGAGTTCTTTGCTTAGTGTAGAGAAAAGAACTTGAGAAATAGAACCAGAAGAACTGACAGCGCCCTAACTAGATATGTCACTTCAAATAGGTCTAACCGTTATTGGGCTCCTAGGTAATAGGGAACCCATGATTTCCTTTTTCAGCCCAAAAAAGTGTATGCATATCTATGAGAAAATGTTATTGGGTTAATGGTTGTGGGAGGAGGTATACTGGCATGACAAGGAAATCATAATGCAAAGAGGATGTTTGTTGCTAAAATTTGAATTCCAATTAGTTATGTAGAATGCACGAAGATCAAATGTAGAATTAATGAGCCAGACATCAGTTATTAATGAGCATAGAAATCAGAATGTCTTTCTTGAGTCAGAAACTCCTGAACCGTCCTTCAATGACTATGAATTGTTTTGTGTGATTTAGTCTGTTTATTACTTAGACCTTAAATTATCTGCCCTGACTTCTATGCTCAGGCTTTTCTGGCCAGCTAGTTTTGCTTTACAAAAGGAAGCACTGCAGCCCATCAGGTGCTATTGGATTTTGAAGATAACGTGGTGACAGTTTTCAACTGAAGCACTAAATATCCTAAATTTCCAACAATGGGAAAAGAGCTCATTAAACCGTAACATATCCATTTGAAGAAATTCTATACAGCCGTTTGAAGTAACAATTACCAAGTAGGCAGAACTGCATGGGAAAAAACTCACTTCTGACATGTTATGAGTTCATGTTAAGTAAGCAGAATACAAAAGTCTACATATTGTCATACAAAATTATACATACATAGAAAGGAATATTCCAGGATATTATTGGTCATCATGGTGGATTGTTGGTATTTTCCTTATTAATTACTAATAAATTGGCATAATCTTATATATTGTCTTACTGACAAAAAGTGAATGTTTAAAAAAAGGAAGAAAATGGAGTTATTTTAATATAAATAGTGAAAAAAATCCACTTTTAACATGTAGAAGACTTTGTTTTAGTCCTAATTCGATCGCTTATTAGCTGTTTGGTCTTAGAAAAGTCATTTTACCTCTCTGAGCCTACTTGGACTCACATTGTCTCAGTTACAAAGTAAGTGGCTTAGAATAAGATTTCTTCTAATGTTAACACTGCATGAAGATCATTTAATATATTTTTATTACAGCCATATGCTAACATGGTTACCACATAGGTACTAATTAAGTTAACCATATTGATGCTACCAACATAAGTTTAAATTAATTGTCGTTTTATATTTTATAGTGAATTACTAATGACAATTTAAAAGGTGAGTGAAATAACATACAAAGATACCAAGTATTCCAAATGTAGCTAGCTCACATTATTCTGGATTGAAGTAACTGCTTTAGAGTTACCTGCAGTTAAGACATATCAGAGCCCTGGGTCATGGCTGCAATTACAGTTCCACATGGGTCAATGAAAGATTTCATCTTTAGCCTTTCTAAAGTTACTCTGGTTGAAGTCACAAAGGGATCTACAAACTCCTGATTGCTATCTTCCCTCTCCCAAGTGGTAAACTAGAAAAAAATATTGCCCCTTCTGGAATGGCAAATTAGGAAACAGAGACCCTTTCCTGGAGCTGGAATAGCCTCACATATGTTGCCTGGCAATGGTGTACAGCCTGGGTTACATCTCTGTGTGCCACCTGCTAACGGGCCTCATATATCCGCCATGTTCCCCTCCAAACCCACACTGACAGGTCTCAGCTCTGAGCTTTCTCTTTCACCAAATTACTCTTGAATAAAGATTCTGTTTTAATTTCTTTAAACTGGATTTGAGCTCAATTCTAACAGTTTTATTGATGAGTATTTTATTGGTTTCCTTTGTATTATGATGGATTTTTTTCACCCTGAAATTTCAGTTTCTCCTATTCTTTTATTAAGACATAATTTCATAAAAAACATAATTTCATTACAGAAAAGTATAACTTGTTCAGTGTGTAGTCCTGTGAGCTATGGAAATGTTTAAAGTTGTGTAACCGCCACTGCAATCAAGTTATGTAATAATTCCTGCATTAACAAATATTCCCCTGTGCCCCTTTTCAGTGCACACCTCCTTCCGTCTCACTCCTGGCAACCACTGGTCTGTTTTTGTTTTGTTTTTAGCCGTATAGTTTTTTTCTTTGAAAAAATGTCATATAAATGGAATACTGAATTTTTGAACCATTTTTAATACAGTATAGTGCATTTGAAATATATCCATGTTGATGAATGTATGAATAGGTTATTTCATTTTTATTGATAAGTAGTATTTTATTGTATGGATGTACTGGAGTTTGTATATATATCTATATATAGATATATATCCCAGTTGAGGACCATACTTGTTATTTCCTGGCTTGGAGAATTATGAATAAAGCTGTATTCAGAATTTGCATATGGGTTTGTGTGAACACAGCTTTCATTTTAATTTCATTTCAAATGAGCAGGATTGTGATTACTGGGACCTATGGTAACTGTGTGCTAATCTTTTGCTGCATTATTTCGCATTTCTAATAGCAATATATGAGACTTACAGTTGTTTCACATCTTCCCTAGAACTTGATATTGTCAAGCTTTTCCTTTTATTTCTTTTCTAAATCATTTTTATACATGTGTAGTGGAATTTCATTTTAGTTTTTTTTTCCATTTCCTAATAAGTAATGATGTGAAACATCTTCCCATATGCTTATCTGTCATCCATGTATCTTTTGTGAAGTATCTGTTACATTTTTTTGCCAGTTTTTTGGCTATCTTCTTTTTTGAAATTTATGAGTGATTTTTATATTTTGAATGTGAGTTTTTTTATCAGGTAAATATACTGCAAATATTTTCCTCCTGCATCCTTTCTTTTCACTTTTTGACAGTGTCTTTTAAAATGTTGTTGTTCTTAATTTTCATGAAGTCCAATTTATTTTTTTTCCTTTAATGAGTCATGCTTCTGGCATACTTAAGAAATCTTGGTTGAATTTAAGGTCACAAAGATATTCTCTTATGTTTTTCTTCTAGATACATTGTATTATACTTTTAAATCTGTAATCCACTGTTAGTTTGTTTCTGTATAGGTGGTATGAAGTATGGGTTGAAGTTCATTTTTTGTATATGTGTATTCACTTATTCCAGTACCATTTGTCGAAAAGATTATCTATTTTCTCTTGAATTTGCTTCACATCTTGATTGAACATCAACTGACCAGATATGTGTGGGTTGATTTCTGTTCCATTTATTTTTTCTGTTCCTTTTACTCTAATACTGTGCTTCATTTATCTATCTTTTCACTGAGAACACCTTATCATGATAACTATAGCTTTACAGTATCCTGAAATCAAGCAGTATATGTCTTCTGCACTTTTTTTTTCTTTTTTCAAAACTGTTTTGGTTATTCTAGTTTCTTGTCCTTTCCATGTAAATTTTATTTTATTTTATTTTTATTTTATTTATTTATTAGACAGAGGGAGAGCACAAGCAGGGAGAGCATCAGAGGCAGAGGGAGAAGCAGACACCCTGCTGAGCAAGGAGCCCAACATGGGCTCTATCCCAGGACCCTGGGATCATGACCTGGGCTGAATTCAGGCAGATGCCCAACCGACTGAGCCACCCAGGCACCACCTTTCCATGTAAATTTTAAACAAAGGTTGTAGATTTTTATAAAAAATTCTGCTGAGATTTTCATAATTGTATTAAATTTATTTTGGGAAGAATCAGTATTTTAATAATATTATATCTTCTAACCCAAGAACAATGTATATTTATAGATCTGGTTATTAAAGTTTTCCTTGTTTTACTATCATCAGTGTTTTGTAGTGTTAGCCTATAGATCTTACACATATTCCGGAAAAAAAAAAAGCCTAAGTATTTAATTATTTTATTGCTGTATAAATAGCATTTTTCGTAAAAATGTCAACTATTTTTTATCATATAAACATGTTAATATATATAGTGAGAGACCTTATATCCTGAAAACTTGTTAAATTCATTTATCGATTTTAATAACTCTTTTGTAGATTCTTTGAGATTTTCTATTTAAAGAATTGTGTTGTCTACAGTTTTATTTCTTTTTCTCCAATCTGTATGCCTTCTGTATCTTTTTCATGCTTTATTTCACTGGCCTCCAGCAAGATCCTGAATAGAAATAGTGAGACTGGACATCCTTGTTTTCTTCCCAATCTCAGGGGAAAGCATTCAGTCTTTCATCATTAAGTAAAATGTTAGCTGTGGGGCTTTATACATAGACTTTATCACACTGAGTAATGAATGGATATTAAATTTTTCCTAGAACTACAACTTAGAATGAAGCCAAGCACATTTTTTCAGACTTGATTATGCTTGACTATCATGTAGTCTGCTTGTCCTATCTGTTTGTTTTGGCCATCCTTAACATCTATAGCAATGAATAATGCCAAACTATTAGTACATTAATATTAGTCATCAAGAGAATAAAAATGAAGATTATTTTCTTAGGCTTTCATTGTGTTAATTATCTTTAATAGAAGACTGTGCAGTATTCATGGAGGTAGATAGGACAAACTTACATTTATTAGATATCTGATATCCAAGAGGTTTGGTTTTGTTTTGCTTTCTATTCCATGTCAAAATTTCAATTTTAAAATTTTGCTCTTCAGGGTGCCTGGGTAGCTCAGTCAGTTGAGCGTCAGACTCTTGGTTTTGTCTCAGGTCATGATCTTAGGGTTGTAAGACAGAGCCCACATTGAGCCCAGGCTCAGCACAGAGTCTGCTTGTCCCTCTCCCTCTGCTCCTCTGCCAACTCGGGTTCTCTCTCTCTCTCTCAAACAAATAAATAAAATCTTTTAAAAAATAAAGTATTGTTCTTCTTTCACTTAAGCGCACATTTATATAATTGCAAGGACTCTTGGAGTGTACATTTGACTGGTTTTTCACAATATCCTGTAAACCACTTGTTTTTCAGTTGTCTAGTTTTATTGTTAGATCTCTTATGTCAATCGTTAGATTTCTATTATTTTTGGTTGTCTCTTGATGGTCAGCATGGGTGTCCCTTGCTAACATTTTGATTGGTGAGTCATTTTATTTCTTAAATAGATGTTGATCTTATCTTCTCTTTTCTATCATTTGATTTAGATATTTGCAATCTTTTGCATTGACAATGGCAGTAGACTCTTAACAGCTATGAATCTTGATTCCCTCATATCTGTCATTAATGTGATCCTATAAATAGGACATATATATATATATATATATATAAATGTAAAAATATCACTAGTGGACTCTTTGCCACAGGAAAATTAGCAAACTCATTATCATGGTGTACAAAGTCTTTCATCATCTGACCCTTATCTACTTATCGGGCCACAACTTCCAATTTGTATGCCCAGTTTCTATTTCATATTCTGGACAAACTGAATAACTTATAGTTTTTTATACATAGCATGGTGTTTCTCACTTCTGTGGCATTATTTTTGCTTTGTTTGGAATATCTCCCACAATTGAGTTCCCACAGCCTGACTTTTTACTCTTCATTTATTTGTGCACATCGTTTAAGACAAGTAGTAACTTACACTTAATCAACACTCCATGCATAGCTTTATTATGCCACCACATCATATTAAAAAATCAGTATATATGTCATTTGTTACACCACACTGAAGTTTTTTTGAGGGTTGTACTTTGCCCTATCTACCTTGTTTTGTCAATGCATAGACATATTGTTAGCCCATAATAAGCTTTTAATGAGGTTTTCCTTCATGTCCTAAATTTCATAAATACTCATGATTTTCTTCCAATTTTTTAAAGACAGCTTTCCTTGAATTAGAGCTATAGATTAGGAAGGAGAAAATTGTATTTTCTGAGTCTCAAAATATTCTGAAAAAATCAACAGCAATATATTTTCCTTCCATGTTAGCTTCTTTTTTAAGAAATTGAAATTGAAAATATCATCTACATGAGCCTCAGGTTAAGTTAAATTCTGAGAGAAGTAAAATTTCTTAAAAATTAGTATTTTTTTTTCTCTATACTGTGCTGTTGAATACCAGGAATTTTCTTTTACATTGTTTGCTCTGAATCACCTATTGAGTTTATTTAAGCCCATTAACTTCAAAGTTATTTCAGCTTTGTTTCAACTGATAGAAGTACAAAGAAAATGAATACGTAACCACCAGACTTAAGCCACCATTCTCTGGACAAAATGGACTTTAGAAACTCTAGCCATTTGCTTATTCCTTATCAGAAACTCAAGGATTAAATTTATTTTCAAAGTAAAGCATTGCCAAGTTTCAACTGCATGACAATTAGTGGCTGTTTAAATTACACAAAGAACATGACACCCACCTTTTCCATTGTGTACCCATTGGTCACATAGCACATGAAGGCCTCTCCGGCATCTACCTAGCACATTCTGATCCTGCCTTCCTGAGACTGATACAAAATGCAGATGTAGAGTTCTGCTGTGCTTATAAATTAGCTAGCTTATCTTTAGTGCAAATCAAAATTGTTTTTACTAACTTCGACTATAATTGCTGTGAACTAGAAAATGTTTTCAATTTTGGAGAAATTAGCTCTTTCTTTCTGAATGTCTGAAATCATTCTTTTAATTAATCTTATTTGTATTTACAGGTTTTATTTATTCCTACAATCATTTTAAATTTTAGCTATCCAATATTTTAAATAGAAAAATTTTTAAGAACTTTGAGTAATTTGTGATATTTCATATGTCACTAATCATTGTGATATATCAATTATCTTCTGTATTGTTTTTATATTTACATATGTAAGTATTCTACAAGTATTTATACTAAGATTAATGCAAATTTTTGCTAAATAAATTATTTTCTGTGAGAAATATTATATTATTATGAACAGAGATCCTTGAAGAATTTATCATGATGGGACATATAAAAATATGTCTTGTTATGCTTTCTTGTTGAATTAATTGTGTTCCTTTAATGTAACAATTACATTGTGCACCATTCTCAACTCTTGTCATTTGCATATTCATCCTGAGTCCTGTCAAGCGTAACCCTTACAATGGCAGGCACTCTTTCCCCAGAGTGAGCACATTGTCTCAATTTCTTCTGACCCATACTTCCCACTTCTTGGAGAGGACAAACACCAGAAATCCCAGTGCCCATAGATTCACAAGCTCCATGTTTATTCCTAACATCTCGCTTGTAGCTTCTGTGTTTGCATCTGTATCGATGAAAGACTCAAAGAGGGAGGGAAAGAGAGAGAGAGAGGGCTATTTGAAAGAGGAAAGATTTCTCATTTTTAGATTCCTAGTTCCAATAACTACTTTGGAATTAAATTACAGAGAATGAGCCATAATATAAGTTTAGCCACCACAATGGCTCTCTGAGGACTCTATTCACTAATAACATATGCTCATTTGTGTGCATTTTCAAGCAGCTTGCTTAAAAGGGCCTCATGACCCACCACTTCCTAGAAAATTATAGGCCAGTAATAGCCTCACCTAAGGGGTTACTTGCTATGTAATAATTTTTGCAGCCATATTTGGGACATCACAAAAGAAGGGAAATGGGAAATAATTAGGGAAGAAGAGAGTAAAGTGACATAAGGTGTGGCAAAATTGTGTAAATTATATTTTCCACTGTACAAAAAACATTTTGGGGGCAAGAAAGTTTAAAAGGACACTTTGGGGGGAGAACCAACTTTTGACATTTTTCCATGATAATATACAAATGTGCAAAGTTTAAATGTATACTGCTTATGTTAAAAA
>NC_048218.1:149484121-149536978 GCF_002007445.2 Ailuropoda melanoleuca | reverse complement strand
AGACCATAGAGAATCTCAGAAGCTTAAAAGCTCAGCCTAGCTTTGGAAAATAAATCTACATGTAATTATAGAGTTTACAGAACAGGACATGATCTAGCACCATAATGCATCTCCTGCCTCAGTTACCACAACTTCCAGGCTTGAACTCCATCCTTAAGCTACACTGAATTCCATTCTTTTCTTTGATGCATTTATATTGAACTTCCTTTGGTTCTGCAAAGTGCCATGCTCTCCCTCATAGTCATAGTTCTAATATGACTTCAAAGCAGAGTAACTAACCTGTGATAAGTATAAATAGGAATTATCCTGACTAAATGATGAACCTCCAAATACAGGTAAACTGCCTTTGAGCACACTGTAATGCCATGTAATCTCTACCACATATCACACTTATTGAAACTGTCCATTTTGTTTTTTCCTCGCAAATGTAAGAATAGTATTCACTGTTGTAACCTTATTGCCTAGTCCTATCAAACCAAGTAAGAGATGCAGATTGAGGATGGTGAAGATGATGATGATAACAAGGACAACAACAATGGTGGTAAAAGGAATGACAGCAGAATGAAGAACGAACTTTTTTTAAAAGGATCAAATTATTTAGCATGTCACACCATACAAATATTTGTTGACTCATTTTATTTCTTTCAACAATAATCTGGGTCAGGAGCAAAGCTCAGTCACACCACTGGTGTCATCAAAACCAGCTGTGTTTAATTCTGTCTATGTCCAGAGCAGAGGGAAGAGTTCTATGCATGGATAAATTCTAATGTTGGAAGTCAGTTATTGTTTAGAATGTATTTAAATAAGCAAGTCAGTTATTGTTTGGAATGTATGTAAACAAGCAAAAATTTTTTTGTCCGATTGATTTGCATTTAACCACTATTGTACATATGTCTTTTATTNGGAATGTATTTAAATAAGCAAGTCAGTTATTGTTTGGAATTATGTAAACAAGCAAAAATTTTTTTGTCCGATTGATTTGCATTTAACCACTATTGTACATATGTCTTTTATTAAAAGCAGTAGAAAGGCTAGAATTCTACTGAAGAGACACAACGCTTATACCTTGAAGTTGTGAATATAAGCACAACTAAGAACTTAGCATGGGCTCCCCTCCCAGCTCAGTAGCTTTACTGTTGGCCTTGACAGTCAACGTATAGGAGTCAAGTTTCCATTTTTGGTAATGGGTTGGCAACATTACACTGATTAAGTTAATAAAAGAATACTTACGAAAGTCTTCAAGTAGCAATTGCTCCTCTAGGAGCAATTACTACTTTTTTTTTTTTCTTAAAGCTCTCAGAGTTAAAATAATTCTATCAGTGAAAATGTTTTGTGATTAGATTTAGAGACTGTAAGAAGAGGGGGAAATTTAACAACTAACCTCTGGCAACCAGTAAGCACTTGTTCTATGCCCTTGGCTAAGGCAGTGTTTTCAAAGCCTGGTAAAAATGACATAATATGAAAAGAATACATTGATAATAATTGTTTTTAAGTTCTAGACTTAGATGTTTTCCCAAACATTTCGTAATCAAGATTTATATGACCTAAGAAATATACTTATTCATGTAACACTGGCATATCAATATCTATTTCAAGAAAGATGATCTGTTGGATATTTAAAAGTATTTTTGTATTTTTTCAAGTGCATTCATTTCGTAGGGCTGCCAGAATAAATAATCACCAACAGAGTGGCTTCAGAAATTTAATTCTCTCACACTTCTGGATGCTAGAAGTCCAAAATCTAGGTGTCTATAGGTCTATGTGCCCTCTAAACTCTCTAGAAAAGAAATTTTCCTTGCTACTTTCAAATTTCTGTTGGATTCAAGCTGACCTTGGCATTCCCCATCTTGTAGCTGCATCATTTCAATCTCTATCTCTGCCATCATCGGGACTTCTTTTCCTCCGTGCATCCTCATATAACTTTTTTATACGGACACCAGGCGTTGAATTTAGGGTCTGCCCTATTCACTATAACCTCATCTTAACTAATTAACATCTTCAAAGACTCTATGTTCCAAAATAAGGTCACAGTCTGGGGTTCTAGGTAAACATGGATTTTGGAGGAGTATTATTTAACCCCATACATCAATACTGATATTGTCATTTTTCTTCATATAGCCAGTGTAAATTTTAATTTTCTTTATATTTACCCATTATTTTAGTATTTTTATATTTTTTTCTATTTGTGATAAGTGGTCTTTTTTTCAATTATATTTTATTAGTATCTGTATTTAGCTTGCATATATTTAATATGTATCCATTTACCTTTAATTTGAAGAGTTTTTTATGGTTATACAATAGAGCTGTATTGTACACAATTATACAATTATACTTGTAAACAATGTTCAATTTTCTTCTTTTTCAAAATTTTAGCTTTTAAAAAATGACTTCATTGAAGCATAATTGACATATAAAAAGCTCTACATATTTAATGTATACAACTCCATGAGTTTGGGAATAAATATACACCTGTGAAACCATGACCATCTTCAAGGCCATACACATATCCATTACTTCTCAAAGTTTCCTCCTGACCCTTTATTATAATTATTGTATCCGTTTGTGTGATAAGAACAGTTAATACAAGATCTATACTCTTAGCAAAAAAACCAAAAATGTTAAGCATGCAGTACAATATTGTTAGCTATAAGCACTATGTGGTGTAGTAGATCTCCAGGACTTACTTAGCTTACATACCTGAAACTCGGTACTCTTTGACTATCATCTCCCCATTTCCCCCTTCCCCACCAGTCTCTCACAACCAACATCCTACTCTCTGCTTCTATGGCTTTACTAGGTAGATTAGCATAGAAATGAAATCATAAAGTATTTGTCTTTCTCTGTCTAACTTACTTCAGGTCCATCTATTTTTTTTTTTTTTAATGGCAGTAGTATCTTCTTTTAAAAGACTGAATAATATTTTATTATATGTACATGCTACATTGTATTTATCCGTTCATCCATCAGTAGATATTTAGGATGCTTCCGTATCTTGACTATTGTGAGTAATCCTGCAATGAACATGGGAGCACGGGTATCTCTGTAAGACTCCAATTTCAATTCTTTTCATTAAATACCCAGAATGGGGATTGCTGGGCCATACGGTAGTTGCTTGTTATAATGATTGCACCAATTTTATTCCCATCAATAGTGTACAGGTTTCCTTTTTCTCCACATTCTCTCCAACACTTCTTATCTTTTGTTTTTTTTTTAAATAATAGCCACTCTAACAGGTATGAGGTGGTATCTTTTTTTTTTTTATTTGCATTTCTCTGATGATTAGTGATGTGGAGCGTCTCCTCATAAACCTACTGGCCATTTGTATGTCTTCTATGGAGAAATGTTTGTTCAGCTCCTTTTCTCATTTTTTATTGGGTTATTTGGTGTTTTGGTATTGAGTTACATATTTTAGATATTAACTTCTTATCAGATATATAGTTCACAAAATATTTTCTTTCATTTCATAGGTCGTCTTTTTATGTTGTTTCCTTTACCGTGTAGAAGTTTTTAGTTCAATCTAATCCACTTATTTTTACTTTTTTTGCCCATGTTTTGGTGTTATACCCCAGAATTCATTCCAGTGTTTCAAAGACCAATGTTTACAGTTTCAGGTCTTATATTTAAGTCTTTATTCCATTTTGAGTTGATATGCATGTTCTTACATATCTCCAAAGTTAGTTTTATTTTTGGTTGTGTTATTTAGAAATAAGTATAAATAAGCATAAATATGAATAGTTTTCACAATGCTTTGAGTAAATTTGCTATATATATATACTTATAATTTTTTAAAAAAATTATTGAAATTCTTTCATTCCTTTAATAATTCCATTGCTTTAGAGACCAGATTTCTGTTGCATCATGGAATTTTATGAGGACAAGGTTCACCATTGTGCTGGCCTGCCATTTTATAATAATAGGAAATTAATACTCAGAATAATGCATATTCATTAAATGACAATGTACCTTGTAATTGGTAGCAATGATATGGTACCAAAGAGCCTAATTTCCAAATTATTATAAAATAACTTTCATATGTTTAGACTGAAAATCCAAAGCATTTACACAACAGTTGTTTACCATTCAGTTTCATGTTTAGCATCCTCTTAATGAGCTTACATAATGCATGTGCATAATATCTAGCAATGGCCAAAAAACATGTGGTAGATTGCTTTTATTCAGGCATAACTGAAAAAAATAGAAATTATTTATTTATTGAAGAAAACAAGCCTTCCTCCTCCTTCTCAGGAACATTAAATAAATTGGCACTTTCTAATCCTCATAAATGCTTATTAGATTGCATTGAATTTCCTCCTATATACTATATGGTTGTTTGTCAATAAATGCATGTACAGAAGTTAAAAATTAATTGAGATTTTAGTAAGATTAGATTCCCTCTTAGCTGTGCTTTTTTTTTTTTAAATATTTTATTTATTTATTTGACAGAGATAGAGACAGCTAGCGAGAGAGGGAACACAAGCAGGGGGAGTGGGAGAAGAAGAAGCAGGCTCATAGCAGAGAAGCCTGATGTGGGGCTCGAACCCATAACGTTGGGATCACGCCCTGAGCCGAAGGCAGACGCTTAACCGCTGTGCCACCCAGGCGCCCCTCCTCTTAGCTGTGCTTCTAAACAAGAGGTAAATACTACAGGTGGGATTCAGAATTACTTCCAAGGGGACAAAGAATCTTCCTAATGGTTACTAAAATTTCATTCTTTTACAACGAATATGCATACCTGCAGGTAACACTTGCAATCTCTTGTTGACCACATTTGGTAAAACTAGAGCGATTTCAGTTACTATCTGTAGAATTTGCAAAGGCCATTGCTACATGTTATGCCTATTTTAATTCACTTGTGTTTTAAAGCCACACTAGATTTACAACGAATATATTTTTATCCCCTTTAAATGTAATAAAATTTGCTTAGCTATGAGTATATACTTTAGACATGTCTGTATCAATAGTTTGGCAATTAGTAATACCTATTTTGAAAAGCAAGATCTGCTGCATGTTTAGACTGGGCCCAGAACTATAAGATCTGCCAGAAGGTGCCCCTCAGAGGACATATAAGCAGAAGTAGTATTGCTAAGAATCTATACATGAGTCCTAATTAGGTGTCTTGCTTTTTTAAATAATATTCTCTTCACAGATACTTTGTAAAATATGTGGGTGTATTCTTAATTTTGGGAGTACAGAATGTTTTTTCTCGTTTCTTGCAAAATTTACAATCTCATACTTTTTATCTAAGCATCATCAAAAATCTGAGTGTGAAAATTAAGATTTAAAGAGGATTGTCTGAAGGGCATGGTTTTAGGTGTTCTGCTATACCTTGGTGTTGTTAACCTAGAATCCATGGCCTTTACCATGTACATAAATATGCTTGAAATGAACCTTCAGGTCCCTAGATTAGATTATAAATACTGTTGGTAACCGTGCATGCCAAATATTGTGAACAATTTCAAGGAAAGTCTCTGTAACTTTAATTGGATTATCACCTAGAAGATTATCAGCCCTTATTTCCATGCTAATAATTCCTAAATTTCTGTATCTCTTGCCTCGCTTGTTGGAAACACAGATTTATGCCATAGATATGGTGGAAAAGTATGACCTTGTCAAGATTGAACAGAGGCAGCTAATAACGACTCATTCATTCTATCATGTAGTAGTATCTATTGAGCCCCATGATGTACGTGTGATGAAATTTCAATATTAAACTCCCTGTGTCTCCCTTAAATGACCTCATGAGCAATTTAGTGCAAAGCCTTCTCTAGGATGCTTGAAACTACAAAATGGAAAGACAGTTTGCCTTCTCTTCAACTCAATATAAATAGAAACATAGGGCAGAATTAGAAGGTTATGACTGTTCCACTGTGCATGCAGTATTGTTTTAACTTTAATTTCATAATATGATATAGAGAATTAAATGACTTTCATGGAAAAATGATAAAGGAAATAGGAACTGGGTCTCTATTAACAAACATGTATACATATACATGCTATCTATATGTTTTTTGGAACTTGTGTGAATTTGTAAGAAAATAGAAAAAGAAAATATTGCGCTATTACTTTCTATATAAGGTACCTTCATAAGCCTCTTCTATTATGATGACCTGACATTCACTCATTCTATGAAATATAGATTTGCAACTCTGCCCTGAATCAGATTTTCTGGGAGAGAAGTGCCAGAATCCCCATTTTTAGAAAGTACTTCAGGTAAATCTTGTTCTCATCCACATTTGAGTACCACTGTCCTACTGAGCATACAGTGTTCATTTCCTTGAAAGTCATATAGAATTGATGGAAACCACTATGTCATGATAGTTTAAAAAAAAAACTAATGTGAGGAATATATACTGTGAAAATTATCATTTTAGGTAGGTACATAAAGAATCATTCATCTCAGACTATACTTTAAACCAATCTAATGGACTAAAATCATTTTCTCTTTGACCACTCATTCATATTCTAAACTTTATATGCTTCATTCTTGAAAAGAAGACTATTTATATTTTTTTCATAAGCAGTGTCCATGTCATAGGTTTATAAAATAATTAATAAAATCATTCATTGAGTAAAAATGTCATTTGATTATATTAAAGATAAAGATCAGTAATAGAAACAATAAATATATATACTAAGGCCTTGAAGAGTTAAGGTTTCATTTGAGAGACCTTTTCTTGGTGAGTATTTTTCTTCTATGGGTTAATTTGAACAAATGAGCCTCACTTTTTTTTTTTATTGTAATATGAAATTAAAAGTTGAGATTTGACATTTCAGTTCTCATGAGTAGGATCATTTACCTCCCAACTCAGATTTCCGTATATTTTTCTATAACATGAGAATAATAATTGTTTACACATTATCTATATCTCTGGAAATGAGGACAATTTACAAACTAGTTTTTTTTTTTTTTTTTTACCTTTTTCTTGTCAGTGATCTTGCATCTCCAAGAAAGAATTTTGGTTTTTTTGTGAAACTTTAGGTTATATTAGGAATAAGCACTATGTTTGTTTTTGTTAGTTTTATTTAGTTTGTACACCTGAAAATGATATCTACTCATTCTAAAATATTTATATGTACAGGGACATCTGGGTGGCTCAGTCTGTTAAGCACCTGCCTTCACCTCAGGTCATGATCCCAGGGTCCTGTATTCAAGTTCTAGTGTAGGGCTCTCTGCTCAGCAGGGAGTCTGCTTCTCCCACTGCCCTTCCCCCTTGCTTGTGCCAGCGCATGCTCTCTCCCTCCCTCTCTCTTGCACATGCATGCTTTCTGGCTCTCTCTCTCTCTCTCAAATAAGTAAATAAAATTTTTTTTTTAAAATTTAAAACATTTACATGTACAGAAAAGTGCAAAGATGAAGATAAGAATAACAATAAATTACTTAAAATTCCCTCCACCCTAAAGTAAGTCTTTTTTCACAGCAAAGTAGGTTCTGGATAAATGGCAGGAGCACATGTTGATAATTCTTTCTAAATTTCTTCTCAGAAATTACAATTGCTCAGGTAACCTTCTTGGCAGGGGCTGAGGGATTGTTGAAGCATATAAATTTTTCTGAAGCTTCAGAGAAGAGTGCACGTCAGAGTGTCATTTGTTTTTGTGCCAGGAGGTCAACGAATTGTGGAACCAGCTGTAGAGGCGAGGACTTGTCTCTCTTGGAAGCTAAGTTCAGAGCTCACAGGTCACAGTTCCCGGATAAAGCAGGGCCTGCTGCAGCCTGGCATAAGAGCTAAGGATCCCTGCGATTTAGACAGGACAATCCAGTTCTGTTGATTCCCATTGCACTGGAGGGGGGTGGTGTGATGGATGAAATTTCTCTTAATTTCTTTAATGTAAAAAAATTTACACTCCCATGGACAGTGTTAGGAGAGTTCCTGGGGATCATGTCCACACCAATCCATAGTCATATAAAATTTGATAATTTTTCTGATCTGATCCGTGCACAAGATATCTCATTATAAGTTTAATTTGCATTTTTTCTGATTACTGGTGAACTTTTATTTGAATTGTTGTCTTTCAGATCTACACATTTTGACTTTCTTTCACCCTGTCTTTCGTGAATGATGACTTGAAAAAAAGCAATAGAATATAAATAGGGCAAACATGTCTGACAGTTATTCAACATCAGGCCAAGCTCTGTGTCATTCAGAGCAGCCAAGCAAACACATGATATTGAATTCAACAGTCAGGCAATTCACTGGTTATTCCCTGCTTGGGTCCTGAAGTACATTGTTTGTTCTCTTCTGCTTTGCTCTGTGTCTCAGGAGGTTGATGATACACACTATCTTGCATCATCTTAACCCTCCAGCTCTCTGTCTCAATTTAGGTTTGGCCAGAGAAATTCCTGGGAGCAGTTGGAGGGTGGAAACACTTCTCTCAATCTCTTTGCCCCTTTAGCTTTTGGCGAGGTAGTAGTTTCTAGCCACTAGTCTCTGGGTGCTGTACCCATCTTGGTGAGTCCCTTGACCCCATCTCAAACCCTACAAGTGATCCATCCATCAAACTTTCTCCAATTACCACTCCAAACACACATTTATGTCCTGCTGGACTGTATCTGATAGAGGTAGTCATGAGAGATTTCTTGAAAAACATTTGATAGAATCATATTTTTGAATGGTGCCAAAATCTGAAAAGCAGTGCATTTTTTCTTGATACAAGTCACTGGTATAACTTCTGAAAACTGGTTTCAAAGAAAACAACACATCTTTTCAAAAGGAAGCCATTCTTTTCTTCAGTTTTATAAGTCAGCACTATCTACCAGGTCTCCAATGTTGACCTCTAAGGGCAATCATCAGAAACTATTTTTTCTTTCCCTTGGACTTGGACAATGATCTATCTGATACATACTATCTATGGAATACATTAGCTATCAATTTAATATCTCAGGAAACATATGGACTGACTCTGAAAACAGATTGGGTACAGTATGAAGTGGGAATTGTGATTCTGAGCTCAGAGAGAAACCTCCAAAATAGACGAGGTAAAATACTAAGTAAGCTATAGTTGCTAATGGAGATGATCTAATAAGTTATATGCCAGAAAATGCATCAAAGTGTACACATCTTACCTTTAAACCTTCACGATAACCTTAGAGGTTATTAATATCTTCATTTTAGTAATAAGAAATCTGTGTATTGGAGATTTATTTCATGTACTATTAGTCAGCAAGTGGCAAAGCTGGGGTTTAAACTCATTTCAGTCTGGCTTATTTGGTATCAGATATAGTAAAAACTTATACTATTACCCTTGATGTCAAAAATAAAGTCTAAGGAATCACCCTTCAATAATATTAGTGTTTAAAATTTATTCCATAACTCTTTAATCTCCCTTAATTTTTTTTTTAGTTTTGATTAGAAAAATATCAACTATTTCAGTTGTCTCTTGCTACATAATTAACTACCCCAAACTTTAATGGTTTAAAACAATCAGTCTATTTTTCTCTTGATTTTGTTGTTCAAGAAATGAAAGGGCTCAGTTGGGTGGTTAGACTCTGATCCACGTGGTGTCAGCTGGGACAGTTAGGGTTGGAGGATACACTTTCAAAATGAACTTTTCACTTACATATCTGGCACCTCAGTGCTTCTTAACTTTTTCCCTCCAAATAACTCCTCACAAATAATGGTCTTAGGGTACTCAGGTTTCTTCCATGGTGGCCTCTGATAGGCCAAGATATAAACTTATGCTCAGTTCTAGCGTAGTGTCACTTCCACCATGTGCCATTGACCAAAGCAGTTACAGGCCAGCCCAGATTCATGGGAAAAGAAAATAAATCTCACCTTTCTTGATGGAAAGAGTGTCAAATGAATTGTGGCCATATATCTGCCAGTTTTTAATTGGGCACCTTTAATTTTTAACTATATTTTTCATTTTTAACCCTATTCAGGTATTATGATCTAAACTTTGTAGTTTTGTCATATTATATTCCTCACAGTCTTATCAAAGAAATATTTTGTAAAAAAGATTTAATATCTTTTTTAACATTGTTGCTTACCTTAAATCACTATTATGGCACTGCTGGTGCTTCCAGCAAACATTACTCTGATAACTATTATGATTTTTAGTTTTAAATTGAGGAAGCTCAGGCTCCAAAATGCCAAGTAACTAAGCCCCAAATTACAAAGTTTGTAAGTGGAAGAGTCAGAAAGGATTTAATAGCAGTTTTGCCTGATCTAACCTTTGTCCTTATATTCCCTAAGAATGCCCAACCACTTTTCTGGGAAGGCAATACCAGCAATATGCAGTCTTCATGGTAGTTTTATTATTTTATTTTATTTTATTTTATTTTATTTTATTTTATTTTATTTATTTTATTTTATTTTTGTCTGTACTTGAGCTCTTAAAACATCCACCTTGTTCTTTTACCTCGTGTGTTTTTATGCATTTTGTAAGAAGACTAATTGGTAATTGTGTCAATTGAGGCCCTGAAGGAAGCAGACACCAAGAAAACATTAGATATATAAGAGATAAGATATATTGGGGAAAACACCTCTGCAGGAAATTGGGACTGATCAAGAGGGCAGAGACTGCCTTCATAACATGATACAGTTAGGGCACTTGTGAAAGAAAAAAAAGAAGAATTGGGTATGTAAAGTCTTGGGCCAACAATATTATTCTGAGAAAGTTAGCCATGTTGGTCAGGAACATCCAAACAAAGATTACCCATTGGAGGAGTTCTATGTTGGCTAAGAATTAGCCAGCTCTAATACCCCCTACCATGCTTAGTCATAGGCTAGAGGAAGCCTGAGAGCAGTGTAGCCTCATTAGAAGCAGCCAAAAGGGAGGCAGCTGGACTGTCATAAAACTATGCTCCTTGTAGTGGGTTCTCTTGAATAAGATCTGAGCAGTGGATCTCCATGGTCATCAGGATCCATCCCTTGCTACATATAGACCCACTGCTTTATGTGTTTTTGGGAAACAACTCCTTCATGGTTTTCATGGACCCTTCTTTTGGAGGGTCATCTTAAAGAAGGACATAGGTGGAATGAAATACGGCCCCCATCACTGCAGTTGGTTTCATGGCTGCAACTGTTATTATACCTCCCTCTCCTCCCCTGCCTAATCTATATTCCTGTTAACCTTTGCTATCACTTTGGCAGGTAATGGAGGTTTACCTGGTGGTGTAACCCAGATCTTCATTCCCCAATGGTCAGAATGTGTGGTAATCATTCCTCAGGGATCTGGACACATAGTAATCATAATTTCTCAGACCAAACTGCTTTACATGTCCATTCAAAGTGACTGCTGGTCAAAAAAATTCACAAAGATACTCAAATTGATTTCTTGAATTCAAGATTTATTCCATTCTGTAATTATGGATCTATATAAAAGCTTCCTCACCTCATTCTACTAACCAGGGTCATTAATCCTGTCAAGATACTAAACCCTTTTCTTATTTGAAGTTCAGTGGGGCCCTTGCTGGGTCCTGACAAAAGCATACCCTCCTTGGGAACTAAGACTTCTAACTCTGCAGAGCCCAGATTTGCAAGGATGGAAAGTACCAAGTACCTCAGTGGATCATTGGGGACGATGGTAAATTGAGCCACTCCTACTTCCACCCTTTATCCCCAGCACCATGTATTCTTCTTACTGGGGACACGGAGGTCTCTGATTTAATGCACACACAACATTCTGAAGTATGGCTCCCAAACCTTGCAATGACTTGCCTGCCTCCAAGGGGACTTTTACTGCACTTTCAGCAAGCTCTTGTAGTGTTCTGCAGCTTCCAGATAGTACAGAGCTTGATATGACCAGGAGGTCCTATGGTTCTGGTCTCATTCCCACAACTCCTTCACTGTGAAGTGAATCCCCTTCTTAAATGCTATATTTTGTGGAATTCTACACCTGTGAACCAGGCCATTCTCTGAGGGCTGAAGAGTCATGTTGACCGAGGTTTCAAAAGCAAGATATGCAAATTCATCTCCAGAATAGGTATCTATGCCTGTATGAAAAAACTGATTGCCCTTATAGATCAGAAAAGAGACCAATGTATTGACTTGTTTCTCAGTGTCTGGTTTTTGTCTCCTCAGGAATATTACCATTTTATTGGCTTGGCACTGGTTTCCATTGCTGGCAAGTTGGGCATTCAACAGTAACAATAGATAGCTAGGCATTCATTATATTCATGCCCATTGTGCAAATTTCAGGATGACCAATGAGGAAAGCTGGCTAATGCCAACTGGATTAGTCATTTTGTCTAGTTAGTGTTCAGTGCTTATTGCATGGAAAATGCTTTCTAGTGGGCATGATCCTGGCAGTCTGGCATGTCACATAGTGTTTGGGCCAGAGTATATTACAGGTGGGGAATGTATTGCCTCCAGAAACCAGAAAGGCCTACAAAGCCCTGAACTTCCTTCTTTGTGGCAGAGAATGCCAAATGCAACAGTTTGTGTTTTACGGAGGGACAGATATCCCATTACACCCCTGATCTTAATTCAATAATTGTTTCTTAAATTCAATAAAGTATCAAATTCTTAAATCTTTTTAGAGAATATATCTAATCCTCCAGAGCACATATATCTTATTAAGATCACTGATGAACTAGCCAATTTTTTCTCATACTTCCAAAGAGCATGATGTCATCAATATAATGGATCAGTGTGATGTCCAGATGGTCCAGATATCTTTAGATTATGAGGGCAAGCTAACAAAGTCATGGGTAAAACTGTAAACAAATATTGTCATTTCCATGTGAGTGTAAACTATTTCTGATCCTCTTTTCTGATCAGAATAGAAAGGAACTCATGCCAAATCAATGGCAGCATACCATGTATCAGAGACCTTATTAAACTGCTCTAACAAGAATACGACATCTGGCAGAGCAGCTAAAGTCAGAGCTGCTACTTGGTTAAGCCTGCTGTAGTTTACACTCATTCTCCAGATTCCATCTGGTTTTTACAGGGACCAGACTGGCAAATTAAAAGGTGCCACAATGGAGCTTCCATACGTGCACTCTTTAGATTTTTAAAGGTGGCACTAATCTCTGTCATTTTCCCTGGGATGTCTTGTTCTTGATTTACTATGTTTTCCAAGGCAGGCCTGGGGAGTGAGGAACATGATTGCAGAGGCTTCTAATTGATCTTCCACACTATGATAGCTCTTACCACACACCCCAAGTTTGTACCAATTGCCAGGTTGTCGATCCAAATTATAGACTCAGGTACCAGGGGAAGGACCATCACATGGATCCACAGACCTCGTAGGTCCACTGCTTTATACAGTATTCCATTTATTACCTGGCATCTATAAGCCTGCATTCTATCTATGGAAGAATAGGGGGAGCATGATAATCTTTTGGCTAAGCATATATCATTGTCAATTCAGGCCTTCTGTCCAATTGTTCTCTAAGTAGTTCCCTTTCCTCAGTGTCAGTCACCTGAGTAAATGGTTCTAGGTCCCTTTGGGGAAAGCTGGGAGTTGTTATAATACATACCTGTTACAATGCTGTGGGGCCCGTCCTCCTAGGGATCTGGTCACCTGTTCAGTCCATGGTTTTTGAACTGAAAATTGGTTCAAGTCCAGAATCTGAACAAGAGCTTGTGACTCTTTAGAATAGAAGCTTTCAACCTTCCACTGTTGCTTATGATATTAGCTGTGGGCTTGTCATATATGGCCTTCATTGTTCCTTTTATACCCAACTGTTGAGGGTTTTTTATTCCTTTATCAGGGAAGGTTGTAGAATTTTGTCAAATGCCTTTTTGGCATTTATTGAAATGATCATATGATCTGTATCTTTCATTTTATTAATGTGTCATATCTTTATTGATTTGAATATGTTGAATCATCCTTGCACTCATACAATTCAGTAACAAAAAACCCAAATAATCTAATTAAAAATGGGCAGAGGACCTGAATAGACATTTTTTCCTCCAAAAAAAGATATACAAATACCAATAGGTACGTGAAAAGGTTCTCAACATCTTTAAACACCAGGGAAACTCAGGTATAACCACAATAAGGTATTACTTCACCTCTGTTAGAATGGCTATTATCAAAAGGATAAGAGATAACCAGCATTGGCAAGATTTTGAGGAAGTGGAACCCTTGTGTACAGCTGATAGAAATGTAAACTGGTACAGTCACTGTGGAAAACATTATGGAGTTTCCTCAAAAAATTAAAAGAACTATATGATACAGCATTTCCACTTCTAGATATATATCTGAAGGAACTGAAGTCACTATCTCAAAGAGATATCTGCATCCCCATGTTCATGACATCATATTCACAATGGCCAAGACATTGAAATGATCTAAGTCTCCATTGATAGATAAAGGATAAAGAAAATATGGTATACACATATAATGAAATATTTAGCCGTAAAAAAAGCAAATCCTGCGTTTACAACATGGATGAATTGGATGAATTATGCCAAGTGAAATAGATCAGACAGAGAAAGGCAAATATTGATATCATTTGTATGTGCAATCTAAAAAAGCTGCACTCATAGAGGGGTGCCTGAGTTGCTCAGTCGATTAAACGCCTGCCTTCAGCTCAGGTCATGATCTCAGGGTCCTGGGATTGAGCTCCCTATTGGACTCCCTACTTTGGGGGAAGTCTGCTTCTCCCTTTTCCTCTTCCCCTCCCCTTCCCCACTCGTGCTCTCTCTCCCTCTCTCTCATATAAATAAAACTTTTTAAAAAATAAATTAAAAAACTGCAGTCATAGGAACAGAGAAGAATGGTGGTTGCCAGATACTATCGGGTTGAGGAAATAGAGACATATTGGTTAAAAGGTACAAACTTCTAATTATAATATGAATAAATTTTGGAGATTTAATCTACAGCATGCTGACTCAGATAACCATACCATATTATATACTTGAAAGTTGCTAAGAAACTAGGCCTTAAATGTTTTTAATACCAAAAACATTGTAATTATTGAGGTGATGAAGGTGTCAACAACCTTATTTTGGTAATCATTTTAATGATTCACATGATACACATCAGATAATCACATTGTACACCTTAAAGTTCCACAATGTCATATGTCAATTATATCTCAATATAGTTGGGGAGAAAAAAAAATTATACCAGTTCTCTACAGTCTCTTTTAGAAAATCTAAGCAGAAGGAATACTTCCTAAGTCATTCTATGAGGCTAGCATTACCCTAATAGCAAAACCAAAGACATTACAAGAAAGGAAATCTGTAGACCGAAAACTCTGATGAACATAGATGCAAAAACATTCAACAAAATATTAGCAAATAAAATCCAATAATATATAAAAATAATTATATACAATTATATATATATGACTAAGTGAGATTTTTATTTCAGGGGTGCAAGGATTATTCAACAATAAAAAACCTGTCAATCTACCAAATAAATAGGCTAAGGAAAAAATATAGAATTATATCAATTCATGTAGAAAAACAGGTGACAAAATTTAAAATGTATCCACCATAAAAAGTCTCACAAATTAAAAAGATAGAGTAATTTCCTCAATTTTATAAAACAGCTATAAATATCCTACACCTAACTTAATATCTACTAGAGAGAGATTGGACACTTTCCCTCTAAGGTCAGGAATCATGTAAGGATATGTTTTCTCACAAATTGTTGTCCATATTGTATTGGAAGTTGAAAAATGGACTGAAAATAATAATAACAATAATATTTAATAAACTTCTTTATTCACAAATGACATGTTTGTCTAGGTAGAATATTCCAAGTGATCTAAAAGGAAATTCTGGTACTATGGAACTAGTAAGAAATTTTAGCAAAGTCCAGGTTACAAGGTTAATATATGAAAGCCAATTGTGTTCCTATATATCAGCAATGAGCAACTGGAATATGAAATTAAACATATATATAATCACACCAAAAATATTTAGGTATAAGTCTAACAACATGTGTACAAAATCTATCTATCTAGTATCTATTTATCTATCTGCAGAAAACTACAAAACACTGATAAAAGAAATAAGAGAAGATCTAAACAAATGTAGAAATAAAGCATGGTTCATTGAAGACTCAATATTGATGTCAGTTTGTCCCAACTTGATCTGTATATTCAAAGCATTCCCAATCAAAACTCCAGCAAGCTATTTTGTAGATATTAAAAAACTGATTCTAAAGTTTATATGGAAATGTGAAAGACCTAGAATAACCAATACAATACTGGGAAAAACAAAATTGGAAGACTCACACTACTCTATTTCAAGACATAGTATAAAGCTACAGTAATCAAGACAATGTGGTATTAGAAAATAAAAAGACCTAAAGATCTATAGAACATAAATGAGACCTTGTAAACCGAAACATACAGTCTATTGATTTTTGACAAAAGCACAAAGGCATTCAATGAAGAAAGTACAGTATTTTCAACAAATTGTGCTAGAATAATTAGATTCAATACCAAAAAAAGAGAAAAAAAAGCTAAACACATACTTACATATTTTACTCCTTTCACAAAAAAATTACTCAAAATGCATTATAGATGTAATTGCAAAATGTAAAACTATAAAACTTCTAGAAGATAACAGGAGAAATCTATACAATCTTAGTTTTGGTGATGAGTTTTTACATATAATGCCAAAAGCGTTCTCCTAGCAATAAAAGAAAAAATTGGTAAGTTGGACTTTTTTAAAATGCAAAACTTCTGCAGTATACACTGTTAAAAGAATCAAAATTAGCCCTAAGACACAGAGATAATTGCAAAGGGCTTATGTGATAAAAAAAAAACAACTTGTATTCAAAATATACAGAAATCCTTTAAAACTCAACAATAAGAAAACAACCCATAAAAAATGAGCAAAAGATCTAAACAGAAAAAAAGATATACAGACAGAAAATAAGCAAATGAAAAGATGTTTAACATCATGTGTCATTAAGAGATGCAAGTTGAAACAAATACTATGACCCACTTATTAGGATGACTAAAATCCAAAGAAACTCACAATACCAATTACTGATAGGAATATAGAGCAACAGGAATTCTCATGCTGATGGCACAGCCACTTTGGAAGATAATTTGGAAATGTCTTGCAAATCTAAACATAGTCTACCTACACGATTCAATAGTCATGCTCCCAGATGTTTACTTAACTGTCTTAAAAACTTATAAGCACACAAAATCTACATGCAAATGTTTGTAGAATCTTTACTCATAACTGCCAAAATTTGTTATCAACCAATAAGTCTTTCAATAGATGAATGCATAAATAAACTATAGCATATTAACACAATAAAATGTTATTCAGAAATTTAAAAAAATGAGCTGTCAAGGCATGAAAAAATTTCCATATTTTTTCATGCATATTGTTAAGTGAAGAAATATAAACAGCCTGAAAAGGCTGTATACTGTATGATTCCAGTGATACAACATTCTGGAAAAAAGTAAAACTACAGAGATGATAAACAGATCAGTGATTGCCAGGAGTTTAGGGGGGGAGTGTGTGGGAAAGTTTTATAAGCAAAAAACACCGGGGATTTTTTAGGGTGATAAAACTATTTGTATTACAATGGTCAGTACACGACACTTTGTCTAGAATCTTATAATCCCCAATGTAAAATTAATGTACGCAAATGTTTACAAAATTATTTAGAAAGTTGGAGAATCCAAAATTAGGATTATCAGTGTTATAAAAGAGCCTGACTGCATTAAAAATGAATGAATAAAATGTCCCCAGTGAAGGGGGAGTAGAGAAAATGGTGCTGACTTTGGAAATGAGTATAGTTTGTAAGACTAAAGGCAAGATAAACCATACGCAAGCACTGTACTCTAGTTGATAAAGTTGTTTTCCTAAAGTGTAATTATTGATGATTCCTAAAATGTCGTTTGTATATACTGGATTGAACAAGTAAGTAAATAAGTTGCAGATGAGAGCCAGGTTTCTTAGTGTTAGAGTAGGATGTTACAGATAAACAAAAGGAGGAAGCAAAGAATGATCCATGTGATAGTGGAATAGTGTGGGCAGTTACAATATGAACTCATATGTAACTTACTATAGATATATAGATGGTTACATGTAGAAATATTTATAGATATGTGTATATATACAGCTCAGTATACACGAATGTAATTCCTTCCTCTGTCAACTAAGAAAACATAGAAGGTAGGACTCTCAGTAGCAATAAATACACCTAGGGTCCAGATCTTGGTTTCTTTCTTTTCTTTTTTAAAGATTTATGTATTTATTTTAGAGGGAGAGAGAGAGAAAGTGCAAGCGGGAGGGTGGAGCAGAGGGAGAGAATCCTTAAGCAGACTCCTCACTGAGTGCAGAGCCCTATGCGGGGCTCCATCCCAAGGGTCTGAGATCAGGATCTGAGCCAAAATCAACAGCAGGCTGCTTAACTGAGTGAGCCACGCAAGTTACCCCAGATCTTGGTTTCTAATACCATTCTCCAATACATAGAAGCAAGACTCCTTGGAGAAATGGAGAATCTAGGACTAGTGCAGGAAATATATAAAATGAGCATGGAACATTGAGTTGTAAGGAAAGTAAGAAAGTTACTTTCTTAAAGTTCTTGAAGCATCAAGAAAGTGAGGAAGTGCAAACACACACACACACACCACACTGATAAGAGTATGTCCAAGGGACACAGAAGCCAGTTGAAAGAGTTTCCAATGGCTCATGATGGGGAAATGTGAGCAGTAAAATGAGGTACTATTAGATTATAGCCCCAAATATAAAACAATTATCTTTGTGTTCATATTGATATAATTAGTGATTGAATACATTTTTAGACAGGAGAAACAGACAAATCACCTATGCAGAAGTATTCCAATTAATTTACATGGACACTACACCCATAACAATGTGGAGAACAACTTCCCATTCCATAATGTATGTTGTTTGAAGTATTTTTCATCTAAGGAATACATTATAGAAATGGAGGAATAGTAAATTCTCAGTGAGGAATCCTGACAAACACTACTTCATCCAAGTGACAAAGATCAATATCAATTGTAATTAGTCATATTGATAGCAGTTACCCTTGATATAATGAAATGAGAATGGCACTTTACTTCTGTGACCTTCCTCCCCTGAACCCATAATTCCAATCTAATCATGAGAAAAACAAGACAAATCCCAAATGAGGGCCATTTTGCAAAATGTTATTTAGTACCATTTTGTACAATACCTCTCAAAAATTGTAAAGGTCATCAAAAACAAGGAGAGTCTGAAAACTGTCACACGAAGCAGGGCCTAAGACATATGACTAAATGTAATACGGTATCCTTGTTAGGATTGTGGAACAACAACAACAAATGACATTAGGTGAAAACTAGAAAATATGAACTTAGTATGGACTACATGTCATAAGTAATATCAATATTCTCTCATTACTTGGGACAAAAATATCACACTAATATAAGATATTAATAAATGGAAACTGAATGTAGAAACTGAATTCTGTACTATCTGTAAATCTAAAACTATTCTAAAGTCAAAATTTTATTTTCAGAAAATCAAGTGATAAGGGAACAAATTAAACCATAGGATGGCAGTGTGGGCTAGTAGTTTGGAGACAGAAATATAAGGTCGAAGTTTATGTCCATCTGCCCCATTCTATGTTGGGTGTGGGGTTTTACCCCTGGTGACTCTAGCAAAAGGTCTGTAATTTTAAAATGCCTATGATGGTAGAAATTTTTGAAGGATTTCTGAAAAACTGAATATCTGGATTTGGAAAACAGCAGTTTTTCAGAATGGTGTTATTGGAGGTGCTTATTTAGGTCTGAGTTCAGGAATTTCAGGTACCTAAGAATTCTACTCAGGATGTCTTGAAAATCATTTCGTCTTACATAATATTTTATAATAGACAGTGTTTTTTAAAGGTAGTGCTATTAGGGACACCTGGGTGGCTCAGTCAGTTAAGCATCTGCCTTTTGCTCAGGTTGTGATCACAGGATACTGGGATCGAGCCCCAAGTCCGGCTCCCTGGTCAGCAGAGAGCCTGCTTCTCCCTCTCCCTCTGCTGCTCCACCTGCTTTTGCTCTCTGTCTGTCAAAAAAATAACCAAAATCTTTTTAAAAATAAAGGGAGTGCTATTAGCATTTTTGGTGAGATATTTCTTTTCTTACTAAATGATACCAAATTCATCCTCCTCTAGAAGTTGTTTTTTCTGGGGTGGGGAGGTGGGTGGGCAGAAAGAGAGGGAGAGAGAATCCCAAGCAGACTCCATGCCCAGCATGGAGCCTAACGTGGGGCTCTATCTCACAACCCTGAAATCATGACCTGAGCCGAAATCAAGAATTGGAAGCTTAACTGACTGAACCAGTCAGGCACCCTGGCCCAATTTTTAATTGGATTGTTTGTTTTCTTATTGTTGAATTTTAAGTGTTCTTTGTATATTATGGGTGACAGTCTTTCTTAGATGTGTCCTTTTGAAAATATTCTCTCCTAGTCTGTGACTTACCTTCTTATTCTCTTGACATTGTTCCTTGTATAGAGAATTTTAAAAATTTTAATGAAGTCCATGTTATCCATTATCTCTTTCATGGTATCGTGTCCAAAAAGTCATTGTCATACCCAAGGTCATCTAGATTTCCTGTGATATCTTCTGGGAGTTTGATAGGTCTGTGTTTTACATATAGGTTTATGAGCCATCCATTTTGAGTTAATTTTTGTGAAACATGTAAAACTATGTCTGGACCCTTTTTTTTTTTTTTTTTTTTTGTAGGTTGATGTTCAGTTGATCCAACAGCTTGTTGAGGACTTTATCTTTGTTTCATTGTATCACTTTGTTCCTTTGTTAAAGATCAGTTGACTGTATTCATTGAGGTCTATTTTTGGGCCCTCTATTCTATTCCATTAATCTACTTGTCTGTTCTTACACAAATATCACAATGTCTTGATTATTGTAGTTTTATAGGAAGCTTGAAGTCAGGTAATGTCAGTCCTCCAACTTGTTCTTCTCCTTCCATATTGTGCGGATCATTCTGAATCTTCTGCCTCTCCATATAAACCTTAGAATCAGTTTATCCATACCCACAAAATAACTTGGCATTTTGATTTCTATTGCAGATTCTATAGATTAAGTTGGGAAGAACTGACATTTTGACCATAGGATGTTTCCCTATCCATTAACATGGAATATCTCTCCATTTTTTTCAGTTCTTTGAATTTATTCAAGAGAGTTGTATAGTATTTCTAATACAGGTCTTGTACATATTTTGGTTTATTTATGTCTAAGAATTTAATTTTCTTGGGTGCTAATGTAAGTAGCATTGTGTTTAATTTCATATTTCACTTGTTAATTGCTGGTATGAAAGTGATTTTCTTTCATATATTAACCTTGTATTGTGCAGCCTTGCAATAATTATTTTATAAGTGCCAGGAGATGTTTTCAAATCAGTTCTTTAGGATTTTATACACAGGCAGTTTTATTTCTTTCTCCCCCATGTGTATACATTTTATTTCCTTTTCTAGTCTTCTGCATTAGCTAGAACTTCCAGGATGATGCTGAAAAGAAATAGGTAGGAGAGGTAGGTAGGAGTAGGTAGGAGAGGATATTCTTGCCTTGTTTCTGATCTCAGTGGGAAAGCTTTGCATTTTTATTATTAAATTTGATTCTAGGTGTAGATTTTATGTAGATAATCTTTATCAAGTTGCGGAAGTTCCCCTCTATTAGAAGTTTATTGAGAGTTCTTATCATTCACAGGTGTTAGATTTTGAAAAATGCTTTTTTTTTTCATCTATTGATGTAATCCTGTGATTTTTCTTTTATAGTCTGTTGATGTAATGAATTATAGTAGCTGATTTTTTTATGTTAATCTAGCCCTCTACTTTGTAGAGGATTTTGTTTTTATGTTAATGAGAGATATTGGTCTGTAGTTTCCTAGGTTTATACCAGAAACATATATTAAGGAGAGGCCTTATCTTTTTTTCAAGCAGCTCCCTCCCTACTTCACTGTAAGGGGTAGGATGCTCACCCGATTGGATGGAATTCCAGGATCATGTATTGGTCAACTACTAAGAGTGTGGAATAGCCTACAAAACTGTAAGATTATACATTTGTGTTGTGTTAAGCCATTATGTTTTGATAATTTGTACAGTAGAAAGAGAAAACTATTAAGTCACTATACTGGCAAATGTCTAGTTTTTCCCCCTTTTTTCTGCTATCATATGTATTGGTGGAGACAATGTTTTTACAAAGCAAAGTAATTTTTTGTCCTGAGTTTTGCCCTGTTTTATTGAGATATAATTTAGAAGTATGATAACTGAGTCAAAATGTATTGTTCCATTCACAGTAAGAGAGGACATTTTTATTACATCCTAACCAACACTGAGTATTTTATTGTATGGTTCTAAGTTTTTGTTAGGTTTATAGATGATAATTTTCTCTTATTTCTTTAATTTGCATTTATTTCTTTAAAATTATACAGTTTTCATATGCTGATTAATAATTAGTGTCTCTTCTTTCATAAACAATCTATTCATGCTTTGCTTCTCACTCCTTTTTTTTTTAACTGGGTGTTTCTCAGTTTGAATTAAAAATATTTGCCTCTTGAAAATATCACTAGCTCTCTGAAATTATATTTTGAAGTAAGTGAAGTACACATATATATAAACATAAATGTATTTTTTAAATCAAGTCAAGAATATTACTTATTTCCCAAATTTTCAAAGTAGTTATTACCAACCCATAACATGCTCAGTATTATATCTTATTTAAATAATGTATTTATTAAACTATATTACCTTTTACTAAAGGAATGTATTTGCCTAATTTATTTCGATTGTGTCTGAACTGAAAATAGCATTTACTTTGCAAATACAGAATTTTAGTAAAAATGCTTCCAAACTTCCATAGTTTTATTTTCTCATTATATCCTATATGGGTGTTTTAATTTTGATTCCACTTGAAAGCAGAGGCTGAGATGTGGGTTCATATACAGATGACTGATTTGGGGAAGTAACCCTTAAGAGCTGAGAAACTAAGGACGGTGAGTAGGGAATGATGGAAAGCTAAGTGAAGGTGAATTATCAAGTTGCTCAGCTGGTGCCCTGTGCCTCCAGGACCTTCTGAGGAGTGATCAGATTGGACCTCCAGTGTCTCCAAATGAAGAAGAGTCAAAGTGTTCTCCATTGGCTCATATCCCCCACTTGCTGAACATGGCCCCTGATGCCCCTTACCACACACAAACATTTGCAGATGCTCACCAGTGCTGAGCCAACTGCCACAGGCATCCCATGCCACAGCATCACACAAGTGACAAACATGGTATGCCATTAAGGTTAGAGACCTAATTTCAAGCCGCAAAAAGAAACCATACACATCCACGTTCTTCTACAGATAAACCAATCAACTCCAATTTGTCTCCCTAAGCCAGTTTGATTTAAGGTTCTGACTGTGGCAAGTAAACAAGATGATAAAAAGGGATGCACTAAAATGTGCTTTGATTTGGGCAGGTGGCTTAAATTCTCTGTGGCTTGAGATTTTCATACATGAAATCCTAACTCATAGGGTTGTTTTGAAGATGAAAGGAGAAAATAGCAATATTATTATCAATGTTGATAATAATATTATTTATATTTTTTGAAAGCAGATGTTATCATTACTATTAATGTAATTTTAAAAATTAAAGTGCTATTATGTAACGTATGATATTTTCAGTAGAAGCAATAATCCACTTTCTTGAGTCTCATTTTATTATATTATTTAAAATATCTGTAATGAATACCTTTGATATGGATAGTGAAGCAACTGCTCAAATAATAGTTGTTCAATAAATACTGATTGAAATTCTCTACAACTAAGAATCTTGGTGATTGATGATAGAAAACAAAGTCTTTTGAGATCCATAAAATAACAGGGGAGATTATTCATTTTTAAATAAACATGGTGCAAGGAATTTTATGTGAATATAATTTGTATGCATGTTTAATTAAAGAGTTGTATGGATTGAAGTAAAAGATGATGCAAACAAATTGAATTGGTGGTTTTTTGTTTTTTGTTTTTTTGGGTTTTTTGGTCATGTATTATTGCTATTACGTTAATGCCTTTTTACTTTGGAAGAAGAAAAATGTAATTCAAAACAATATTCCAAAGAGCAGGTTCAAGAAACTTATTTTTTCTTCTCTACTTCTAAACATTATTTAAAGTTCAAACTAATCTTAGTCTTTAAAAATGCTTTAAAGAGAGAGCTCTGGGTGTGATTCCACATTTAACAGGATCACCCAGAAATACAAGATCCTGATATCCAAGATAAAGGAACAACAAATGGAGAAGTCTACAGAAAAGTTCAAATCCATTTGATGTGTAGACTTTAAAGAATGTTGAGGGGCACCTGGTGTCTCAGTCAGTTAAGCATCTGCCTTCGGCTCAGGTCATGATTCTGGGGTCCTGGGATCGAGCCCCGCAGACTCCCTGCTCACTGGGGAGTCTGCTTCTCCCTCTCCCTCTGCCTGCCTGTCTGTGTACTTATGCTCTCTAGCCCTCTGTCAAAAAAAAAAAAAAAAAAGTTGAGCTTCCTATTTTTTATTACTATTGAAACTATCACATACAAATTAACTTCTAAAAATCCTCTTCAATGTTTTAATTAAGGAGCACAAACTCTTTATTATATATTATTTACTTGGTAACTGTAAAACTCTCTAAAATGATTATTTGTTATAGAACATAAGAGTGCTCTCCTAAAATCATTTTTGAAACTTCCTTTGGAAAGAAATAATCAAAGTGGATATAACCCACAGCATTTTAAAAGTATAATGAGGTAAAATGTTTAGTAAACAAATTGCCAATAATGGCAATATTTTGAGAAAACATTAACTTAAATCGATTTGGTATTTTTCCTCTAAATGTTTCCAAAATGACACCCTCCCCCATCACCACATATACACACACAGTATCTCCAAGGAAAAATTAGAAAGTAATGACATTATTTTTTTACTTCATGGATTAAATAAATAAGGTGGAAAAAAGTTAAATGGTTTGTACAGTAGTAGAGAGCAAGTTATCGATGAAATGAATGTATAATCCCTATCAAGTCCTACTTTGGATTTCTTTGTAATGCCTGATGCTGACAGTCCAGAAAGAGCAACACATCTGTGATTTGATGATTGTCTTACATGCCTTCTATAGAGGACGGGTAGCAAATAAAATTAAAAAGACAGAGGTGCCTGGGTGGCTCAGCTGGTTAAATGTCCGACTCTTGGTTTCAGCTCAGGGCATGATTTCAGGGTCCTGTGATTAAGCCCCGGGTCGGGATCTGCACTCTGCACAGAGTCTGCTTGAGATTCTCTCCCTCTCCTTCTGCCCTCTCTCTCCACTCACATTCTAGCTTTTCTCTAAAATTAAATAAATAAAATCTTAAAATTTAAATTTAAATTAAATTAATGAGACAAACCCTTGCCTAAATAAATTGTTTATAAACTATTAGAAAAAACAAAGCTACAAAAAATTTCCGTATTAAGACACTGATGTGATAAATATTATAATAAATACAAAGATTCTTAGATGAACTAAGAGACTAATTTTGCCTGGGGCGATTTGAGAAATCCTCTTTGAAAAGCTGTAATTTTAATTTCATTTTCAAATGCTACAGGTGAGGTATTTTCAAGTTCACCTACCTACTTATTAAAATCAGAAGTTAAGTCCAATTCTATTTAATACTGAAGCTCATACTCTTTACATTTCAATAAGAAGACATGAGAAATTAAGATCAACTTGGAAATAAAGAATCTCTGTCTCCCTGGGTCCTCTCTCTCTCCTTCTTTTTTTCCCCTAAGGATGATAACACAATAAGGACTGCGGATGGTCATATGCAGAGGAATTTGAGCCAAAGAATTTAGCATTAGATGCCAGCTTAGAGGCTATGAGGATCTCAGGGTCAAGTAACAGGATTATGCAAGACTGAAAAAGTGACTGTTTAGATAAAAGGAATAAAGAAGGAATTAAAAATGTTTGACTCTAGCCTTAGAGATGTAAAATCAATCGCGCCATTAACAAGAGTGAGGAGTTGTGGTTTCAGCAAGGTCAGAGACAACAGCACGCCAAGGGCAGGTTTAAGATAAGTGTGCTTAATCCTGCATCCCCACTTCACCCCTCCTAAAACAAAATAGAACCATGGCTTCAGTGGTCCTTGAAGCCCATGCCCCCGCCTCCACTCCCCACATACATACAATACAAGGACACAGTAACAATACATGCTTGTCAGGCAAGTGTAAGATAAATTCCTGGATCTTCAATCTAAACATGTTGCTGACTCTAATCCCAGATCTTTCTTATAAAGAGATTTGGGAGGCAGCCCTTCTGGGGAGGGAAATGTTAAGTTCATGTTTTTTTTTTAAGATGTGTTGAATTTACAGGTAATGCAGTTCATGTAATTACATGATGTATGAAGTTTTATGTACTGTATAGGGCCTGTGAGAATTAGGCTTAGTAATGTTGGACTGACAAAGTTTCTTGAGACTGGAGAGTATATTCAGAGTTGAAATAGGAATCTAGTCCTGAGTATGGTAGTGCTGACGGACAGCCAATTTCAGAAAACAGTTTTAGAGAGAAGAGAAAAAGAAAAAAATAACCAAAAAAAAAAAAGGATCTTTTAGAAAAATGGAATAATTAAGTATCACACTGATTTTGACTAGCTTCATTTGAGCCAAGTTGTTTCAGCTAACAAACTGAGATATGAAAGCTTCACAATGATGGTAGAGATGAAGTGGACAGAGAAAAAAGCACACATTTCCTTCAATATTCCAAGAAAATAAAACCCTGAGATGGCGTGAGAGAAATGCCACACTTGGTACCTGCTTCCTTGCTGGCGGTGGGCACACTAATGATTCACTCTCCTCTGTCTTCTCGAAAGCTACTCCGGAGTATAGTTGTTTTTCTAGTGGACTGAAAACCATATCCCCCTCTAAATCTTTGCTTCCAGAAAATGCCATTTCCAAGTGCAGTTCTTTGGGAATGCAAAGTTTCTGATATTGTAAAATAGAACATTTCAAAGTAAATTCTGCTGGTTTTTAATCTTCTTCCATTTACCTAATAACTTTATAATCATTTAAATAGAACTCACATCTTCAAAGTCCTTTTACTGTGTTGGTCCTTCAGACCCTTCATATTATTAATAGTGAAATAACCTCAACTACCAAAGATGGCTGAAAATTTGTTTTTTAAAAATAGCACAAAAATGGCATAGATCAGCTCAAAGATGACACAAAGTTCATGTACTAAAATCCACGCAGATAACTCAAAGGAGAGCATCTTCCATTCTCTCGTTAATATTATTTTAGACATGATTCTAAGTGACTTCTAAGAATTCAGTAACCAGCAAGCCAACAGTAATCTAACTCAATGTATTCACAGTCAAATGATGGAACATAGAATATGTGTGAAAGGTTCGTATATTGCAAGGAAATGTACAGCCAATGTCACTATAACTTATCTAATGTCTCAACTCAGAATACATTTAAAACAGAGCATGAGAAGGTGATAGGAATGCCACAGGCAGAAACACTGTCAGCAGAGAGAACTGACTGCTGATAATTTGCTGATGAGGGAGGTGAAAGAAAACCCGTAAAAACAGACTGCAAAACTGAAAAAATAATTAAAGGATAATATAAGGTTATTTAGTATTTTATATAACTGCAAAACTACTGAATTATGACCGTATTACAGTTTAGTTCTTACAGCTTTTCATAGGGTTGACGCTCAATATTTGTGCACAGATTAAATTATATCAAATATATGCTTTGGAACATGGAAAATTTCCCTCAATTTTACCTCACCTTCTCCCTACTCCTTTCCCTGCATCCAAGTTCTGGTTTTGTTTATCCTCAACCCATTTTGCTCACTGCCTTCAGGTTTTCTCTAACTTTAGTTAATGGTAGTGATGGACATATTTCTGTCAAAATATTTAACTGTTTGAAAGAGGAAACTTAGCTAACTAAAATTAACTGATTTGGACTACTTCTTCTTCTGGAAATGTCAGCTAAAGGCCATGTTGTGGAGTTGGAAGCAAAGGACATGTTAGATGAATTCATTGTAAGAGATATTTTTCATTTCTTTCTAACCTTTGAAAACTATGTTCCAATGAAATTAATTAGCTTGATGTAGTTCTCATTTATACCATATGTAATTTATACTAACATAGTAAACTGTAGGTAGCGAATTGCCTAAATATTTCAAGCAAATTAAAATAAACCTCTATTTAGTAACTATTCCAGAAGAAAATATTTTTGTTCCAATGACTGGCCTAATTATCCCAGTCATGACACTTTTGTTTACACAATTTATGCCTTACACTAACAAAATTGCCCAAACTTTTCAAGGAAAATAAACTTCAGGTTGGTGAAAATTTTAGGAAACAGAGCTTTAAAGGATTTCCTCCTCCTTTGGTGCCCGAGGCTTTTGGTCACGCCCCTCCAAGAATGAAGAAGTAGACCAGAGTGGTGGGCCTCAAAGCAAGGTTTATTGAGCAATAGGGAAGTGAGTAAAGTGATACAAAGCCCCGGAGGAGGGAGGGGCCCTAGAGGGTTGCCAGGGGGATTTCTAAACCTAGGGATTTTTACCGGGCTGGCTGTTTTAATCTGATTAACCCTCCCTGTGCCTGTCATCCAATCAGGTTTTTGCCACCTATCTATCATATGGGAAAGAGTAGAGGGCTCCTTCCAGAGTGATGTAAAGTCCTTTTAAGGATGGTTTCCTCTTAGGGCGGTGGCCCCTTGTCCCTGCCTACCTGCCTTTCAACTGTCCTTCATCAGTTGCAGGGAGAGGGCTCACAAGACTGTAATACTAGGGTTATTTTGCTCTTGTTGTGGCCTGGGAGTATTTCCTTTTTTTAAGACTCCTAGTAAGAACATGAAAACAATTTTCTCATGTACATATCAGATATTTAAAAGGCAACACTCCAGTTCTCATATAAAAGTAATTTTTCCTTGTTGACCAAGAATTAATGTCTTAGGACAGAATTCATATAACTTTCTCCAATAAGAAAATTTTAATTCAAAGTTAAAGTAACATTTGTTCTGTTCAATATGGAAAACTAGAATATGGAAACTTGCTGGTCTTCTTGCAAATAGGTTTAACATTTTAGCACTTTTCTTACCCCAAAATAACAATGTGACTTTGCATTTTTACCAGAACCATCCCATTCATCGTTCTTTGGAATTTAAATTTTTTTCAAATCTTTTATATCATTCCATTTGCATTGTAATGCAAATTAATTTGTTCTGGTCAACAAATAATCAAATGATAAGACAAGAGGCAAGATCAGAGGCTGAGTATTTTGTGTCTATTAAGACTAAAGTACTCAGTTTCAATTAATATTAAAAAATTGTCTTGGGTATCTTAATTGCCCAATCACTAGTTCTATTATTATTTTCTTAATTAGGAAATGTTTTGGCAGTTGGGTTTAGTTCTCAAAGTTTTAAGAGTGTCAGAGTGGCTTCCCAAATTTAGAACATAGGTTAGCAGTAGAATGGAGACTGCCAACAGCCTTAGGATTAATCTGTCTGACTGAGTCTGTCCCTCGTTATTAGACCATGGCTGTCATGGTGAAAGATGAACTCACTTGTGCTTGGACTGTTAATATAAATGAGCTCTATTTCACTTTGAGATGTCTTGATTGAGAATTCTTGAGATGACTGGGGTCAATTTTCTGAGAGGTTACAACTAATTTAGAACTTACAAGTCACTATAAATAGCTTAAGCTGATCGTTTTAATATGACATACTTTACTCTTGGGCTGAATTTCATTTGCTGCCCCAAAACCAATTATTTAGGTTTTTTAAGTCTTTCCAGAAATCACACAAAGTCCCAACTAACCAAAGCATAAATTTCCCTCCTAGTTACAGACGTTTTAGAGCTATATTGAATTGCATTATGTAGTGCGGATCCCTTGGGCACCCCACTGGCAAATTCTTTGTGTCCTGAGAATTGCCTATTTATGCCTTTTCTTTGTTCTCTATCTTTTAATCAGACTTTAACTTTTCTCCCTATGATTTCCTTGGTTTTATTAATGGAACTGCATGAAAAACTTAATCAAAATCCTCCTTTGCTAGTTTAAACAAATTAAATCTGTTTTTTTCTCCATATGTAATTTGTCTTTTATATTGTTTTTTCTTTTTATGGTGATCTTGTCAAAAAACTAACTCATATTACAATTTTAAGGACTAAAAACCAGATTATGGACCTGAAAATTCACTTATTTATTCCTGTTAAATTTTCTGTCATTTAAAAAAATTTCAATGTTTTTTTTTTAAGGTGACCCATAATAATTATATACGTGTGTGTATGTATATATAATTTCTTATGATTATAAGATATATTAATTTTTATTGGGAGCTGATAAAGAAAAATTATCCTGCACAAATTAAACAAACAAAGGTGATTATTTCAGACTATCACAATAGGAGAGAGAGATTGAATTCAACTCTCTTGAAACAAAAGGTGGGAGAGTTTTTAAGTGCTGGCTGAACTAGTGGAAAAGTACTGGATGACTTTTGTGAGCAAGGCTGGTCAATGTGATTAGGCCATCGGTGTTTGCTAATTGGCCTTACAAAAGTTATGCTCCTGTCTTTCCACAGAGATTGGGAATTAAGGGCTTTTTACCTTTTTTTTTCCTACTTTTTTTCCTTTAGGTGTAATTGATAACTTAGATTTGAGTGTACAACATAATAATTCCATATTTGTATCTACTGCAAAATGATCACCACAGTGAGTTTAACACCCATCATCATACATAGTTAGAATTTTCTTGTGATAAGAAGTTTAAAGATCTACTCTTAGCAACTATCATATATACATACAGTATTACTAACTATAGTTGCCATGCTGTACATTACATCCCCAACACTTACTTTATAACTGGAAGTTAGTTTCTTTTGACTACCCTTATGCATTTTTCCCACTCCCTACACTCCACCTCCAGCAATCACCAATCTGTTCTCTGTATCTATGAGCTTGCTTTTGTGGGGTTTTTATTTGTTTATTTGTTTAGATTCCTTGTATAAGTGATATAGCATTCTTTGACTTATTTCACTCGCTTAATGACCTCAAGGTCTATCTGTGTCATTGGAAATGGCAAAGTTTCATTCTTTTTTTTTTTTGGCTGGATAATATTCTTCTGTGTGTGTGTATGTGTGTGTGTTGCATTTTCTTATTCCATTCATCTGTCAATGGACACTTAAGGTTGTTTTTATGTCTTGGATATTGTAAATAATGAACATCGAGATTTATATACTTTGTGAGTTAGTGTTTGTGTTTTCTTTGGATAAATACCCAGAAGTGGAATTGCTGGAACATATGGTACTTCTATTTTTAATTTTTTGAGGAATCTTTATACTATTTTCCATAGTGGATGCACCAATCTTTATCCCCGCCGACAGTGCACAAGGGTTCCCTTTTCTCCACATCTTTGGCCAACAAATGTTACCCTGTCTTTTTGATAATAGCCATTCTAATAGGTGTGAGATGATACCTCACTATGGTTTTGATTTGCATTTCCCTGATGATTAGTGATGCTGAACATCTTTTCAGGTACTGGCCCTATCTTCTTTGATGGTTACATTTCAAAGGGATGGCTCCCAGATTCTGGAGAAAGACAGATGGGCATTGTAAAACTGGGAGTCTGGGAGAAGATTTACATCTCAAAGGGGCAAAGAAATAATTTACAATTGCAAGTTTTATAAAGTAAATGCTTTAAGAAAAGAGAAATTGGGACTCATAGAAACTTCTGTAAAGTTTAGTCAAACTGAGGGAAATGTTAAGGCCATCTTGGTCAGTTCTAATCATTCATGAAATTATGAAATTTATCCAGTAAGACAAATGTTACCTTAAATATCTGAATTTTTCAAATGTATATTTTCATGTCAAACAAAATATCTGGCTGCATTTTTAAAATGGCTTTAAGCTTGCCAGTGCAAAATCCAATAACAAAGCTGAGCCTTTGTTATATTAGCCTATAAATATATAAGCATTAAAATTTTCTAAAATTTCCATTTTTCCCAATGTTGAGTTTAGGAAATCCTAAATCTTCATAACTGTTGGCAAACCTGCCCACCCTTTTCCCCTAAGGGGGACGTTGTCTTGACTATCCTAGTCAGGAAACAAATCTGCCCTCTGCCCAGGGGGGAGACATTATCTTTATGGTCCAAGGCTGTTTATAGTGCAAACATCCTTGACAGAATATTCTGCAGCAAAAGCTAATATGGCATGCAGAAACACCATGGAGAATATACAATCCCCTCATATGCAGAATTAGTAGCTTCTTTTTAATCTAGATTTTTTTTTTTTTTGCATCATACCACATTGACCATTTGGTAATGAATGCCATTTTATTATGTATGTGTTTATATGTGCTGATTGGAATCCATAGTGAGTATCTGTGGCAACGTAATCAGGAACCTCTGCTCCAAAGGAAGCTACATGAGTACTTCAAATATAGTTATTAAAATCTACATCACAGAAATGTTAATGAGCATAAGCGGTCTTAGAATATTTTTTTCTTTGGTGAAATGAATAGTATTTAACATATGTAATTGGCTAGAAAGGAATTAATATGTTTTTAGAGCAGGACTCTAAGAGAATAATTTTCAATTGTTTGTTTTCACCACTTTATCAAAAAGGACTCTGTAAACTCACCTTAGAAGCTTGAACAGTTAGAATGGCTAAAATTAACAAGACAGGGAACAACAGATGTTGGCAAGGATATGGAGAAAGGGGAACCCTCTTACACTGCTGGTGGGAATGTAAGCTGATACACCCACTCTGGAAAACAGTATGGAGGTTCCTCAAGAAGTTAAAAATAAAGCTCCCCTGTGCCCCAGCAATTGCACTAATGTCTATTTACCCCAAAGGTACAGATATAGTGAAAAGAAGGGGCACATGTACCCCATGTTCATAGCAGCAATGTCCATGGTAGCCAAACTGTGGAAGGAACTGAGATGTCCTCCAACAGACAAATGGATAAAGAAGATGTGGTTCATATATACTATGGAATATTACTCAGCCATCAGAAAGGATGAATACCCACCATTTACATGGACATGGATGGAACGGGAAAGTATTATGCTAAGTGAAAAAAGTAGAAAGACAATTATCATATGGTTTCACTCATATGTGAAACATAAGAAATAGTGCAAAGGATCATAGGGGAAGGGAAGGAAAACTGAATGGGGAGAAATCAGAGAGGGAGACGAACCGTGAGAGACTCTGGACTCCAGGAAACAAATTGAGGGTTACAAAAGGGAAATGGGTGGGGAGATGGGGTAACTGGGCAATGGGCATTAAAGAGGGGGCACATGATGTGACGAGCACTGGGTGTTATATGCAACTAATGAATCACTGAACAACACATCAAACATTAATGATGTACTATATTTTAGCTAATTGAATTTAAAATTAAAAAAATAAATTAAAAAAAAGTTTCAATAGGTTTGCCATCTTGATGTGTTCCCCTGGGAGCACATCTTTCACAGAAGGTTCTTGCCAGAGTGTCTGCAGATACAGACCGGGATCTACTGATCCTAGAAAATTTGCTTATATTACTATTTTTTCCTTATTAGTGTGTACATGATTGCCGGAGTACGGTCTAAGACTCATTTTTATTGTAACATATCATCTGACTGCAAAGTTGTAGAAGAGAAAACCATATTAACCCTCCACCTCTAATCACTTGAGTTTATTGACATCTAAAGAACCTAATACATGTTGTATAGCTATGCATACATGTATAGTATGCTATCTGTGCATACTACGTGTAGTATGATTCTATATATAATATATATATTATTCTATACTGTAGTATGATAATCTAGAGTATGCTGGCAAATGATTAACACATGGCTTCGGAGGGCAAGGGGAATTTGGAGCCTTTACAATTTCTGTGCCTTAAGTACTCCCACCATGGCCTCCTTCAGACTATCAAAGTGCCGCCACTGATCGGGGAGATGGGAAGACGTGTGCATAGTTGGCTCACAAGGGCCAGTAAGAGCTGACTCTAATAAGAGCCAGCTCCAACACACCACTGTTTAATGCCTCAATTTTTCTTAGAAGCCAATTAGAAAGAATCAAAATTTTTATTTTTAGAAAAGGCTAATTCTTGCTTACTTAAAATTATTCGGTAAAAGTTACACTGCAATTTAACTGAAGCTCAAAACCCCATACAAAATTTTAACTGTTAAAACTTTCATCATGAAATTTGACAGGCATTCCTTGTCTGTTCATGTTGTTTCCTTACTTCCTCCACGTTAAAATGGAGAAAATTTAGAAATACATGTCTAGTTTTAATAGGAACAAGAAATAGTAAATCAGCGCCTTGTAAGAGGTACAGACCATCCAATATAAAAAATAGAAATGTTCTTGTCCTTGAGACAAGAATTTTTAGTAGAAAAAGTGGAGACTCTGAAACTGTTTAAATGCTCTGAGTTCCTTTAGGGAAATGCATTAGCCTCCCCGTGTTACTTTGGAATGTCTGTGAGTCTGCTGGAAGCATCAGTACAAAGTGGTTGATAGCTATAGTCTGAGATATAGACTGACACTTTCTGCGGCAGCAGTCAAGAGTGAGTTATTTCAATCTGTGCTAGCGCGGCTGGAAAATTTACCTTCACATGGCTGGAATTCCATTTCAGTCTGTCATGACACACTACACTGCACCTGCTTCTTCATGAGCCAGAACATCAGTGCGACGTGGTTGCCGAGATTTCTAACCTCTCAAACATAGTTGCTAAAGCCAAATATCAAAAGGAGGAGAAAAACTGGGAAAAAAAAATTAAGATCCTCTTATGGAAGGAGAATACCAGATGAATTGAGGGGTACAAAAACAAATGCATAAAATATTAGCACAGATATTCTTTTCTTCATTTTACTTACAATTACTTCTAAGCTTCGTCAATGCTTGAAAATGTTAATGAGTGTTTGAGATTGTTCCATTTCTTAAATTTCACAACTTTAAAAAAAGATACATTAGTACACTAAGAATTTAATCTATACTTGTATGAGAGTAAATGATGAAGTAAAAATAAAAGTTATTTTGATAATTATTTATTTTAAAGTTACTGTTTGGATCATTCACTTTGGAGCATCTTCTTCGTTTAAAACATGCCATTAAGTGGGACTTTGATACAGAATTCCCTTTCATTTTATAAAGGGCTATTAATGGAGTCCCATAATGCTAAAGTATATGAATGGGTTTCAGTGAATATGTGACTATGGTCAAATTATTCGTAAAGTTTTGTAGATAACAGGTATTTTCCCATTCTTTTGAAGATATTACCTAGCATTCGTCAGTTTCTCAAAGGGGAATGTGACCTAAAAACGTTAGGGACTAATACTGCAGTTCGTAAAAGTGCAACAATGGAACTAATAGAATAAATGTCTACACACACACACACACAATTCATGTCACTTGTCAACCTAACATGATACTGTTAGCCTTTTTTGCCTGGACTGATAGTGCCACCAGTAGAATCGTCCCTTCTTTGGGCTGAAAAGCCTGGGGGACTGCTATCAGGAAAACCAAACTTGCATGAATATTCCCTACAGAAAAGGCACTATCCTGATTCCATTGGCACATTATCACAAATAAGCTTCCCAGCTGGGGTAGCTAACACATCTGCCACCAAAATATAGGAATATAGGGTAAATAGAGGACAATTACAGTCTGAATGAGGGAAAGAGGGAGATTTAAGAAGAGAGTCTATGAGATTAGGAATAAGACAAAAGCACCTAAGCATGGACCAGGTACAAATTAGAGAAAAATAGTACATAGAGAGATTTAATTTATTTAATTTTTTTTCTCAGTTGGCTTATCAAAATGTTCATTTAGTATTTGTATAGATGATTCATTAATTGTGACACTAACCTCTAGTCCTTGATATGGCAGAATCAATCTTTTTCTCTTTTCTTTCCTTTTGTTCTTCAGATAAAGTAAAAATACGTCTCTCTCTCTCTCTCCCTCCCTCCCTTTTCTTATCTCCCTCCCTCTCTCTCTTTCTTTCTTCCACTTACTATTTTTATATTTGGTATACAATTAAGCAATACTATGCTGCAGTTATTTATTTCTGAGATGAATTTATTTCACATCTTCCTGCCCTTTCAGGGAAATTCAGCTCTTTGCAAGGTAGTAGTTTTCAAGTTTGGTTGCATTTTGTAACTATTGAGAAGATACTACAATACCAATGCCTATGTCAATATTTAAATCAGTTAGCTGTGGAGTTAGGCACAGGCATCAGTATTTTTGTAAAACTCCCAGGTGAATACCATGTGCAGCCAAGTTTGAGAACCTGGTTCTAGGAGAGCACATTGGCGTTACCTGTGTCCAAGATGACTTTAATATTCCCCTCAGCCTGATTAAACTTTAGGCAGGGTTCTTCCTGACTCTGGTTCTGGACCTCCTTTCCTTAGAGCATTTGCTTTAGAAACATACACATTCTTTCTTTACCCCTTTCAATCTCTGGACAGTTTTGCAACCTGGGAGTGTCTTTCTCAAGGTCCTAGGGGCCACATCTTTGAATCTCTGAAATGTCAATACCAGAAGAGTTTACTCTCCCAGTCTCCCAGTCTCTGTGGGAAAGTAGAAGTTTAACTTCCACGGATGCCTTATTCCAAGATGTAAAAAACATCTCCTGCCATGAAGATAAGAGAAAGTTTGCTTTTCCTTTGGGTGAGACCAATTAGCAAATGGAGATGGCCTACAATCCTCCCACCTCAACTTCTAAAAACTGTCCTGCCCTTTGTTTCAGTGGTGATGAATTCAGCCTGCATTCTTTGCAATATCTTAGAATCAAGCCTTCTTGGCTTGGTTAACTTTGTCAGGTGCAATTTTTGCTTTGATAACTCTAAGCACAGATGTTTAGCCAATAGAACTATTGTTTTCTTAGCCATTAGTTTATCTTCTGCATAAAGCAGATAGCGGGAGCTACATGCCCTATAGGTTCTTAATCATAATGCGTGGGAGTATCACGTGGGCCACTTCAAACAATCCTGATGATTGGATTTTGCCCAAATAAATTCCGATTTCATTTGTCAGTGGGCGGGATGATTTTTTTAAATATCTCCCCAGTTGATGTCTATGTGCACCTTAGCTTGAGAAACACTTAAATAATTATTATGTTTTGTACTGATGTATTAGTAAGTCTATCACAGGAAAGAGTTAAAAATGCAAAAGTCATGCCAAACATTTTGAAATACAGACCTCAAAATCTGTTTACCATTAAACACTTTTCTTTTGGGTAGCACTATTACTGTTAAGATTATATTTGTTTCTATGAATTAGTCTTATGATTGTGTAATGTAAGTTTCACCTGCTAATATAAGTACCATTGTAGCAAAGTCAGACTTTTTTTTTAAGATTTTATTTATTTATTTGAGAGAGAGAGAGCACAAGCAAGGGGAGCAGCAGAGGGAGCAGCAGAGAGAGAAACAGGCTCCCCACTGAGCAAGGAGCCTGATGCAGGACTCCATCCCAGGACCCTGGGATCATGACCTGAGTCAAAGGCAGATGCTTAACCAACTGAGACACCCAGGCATCCCGACTTCCCTTTGTTGTTAGTTACAATCTAAGGAATTAGGAAAACAAGAAATGTGGTATTTATATTGATTACATTGAAAGCCTATTGTTTGTTTAAGAAACTAATAAAATTGAACAGTTTTGTCATTTTTGAGGAATTTGTTGTTACTCAAAGCTTGAGCAGGGATGCAAACTCCATCGCAGTTTATTTCTTTAGATATTTTTGTCTTAGTCTGTTTGGGTCGCTACAACTAAAAACTATAGACTGGGTTTATTTATTTTTCACAGTGATGAAGGCTGGGAATTACCAAATCAAGGTGCCAAAAGATTCAGTATCTGGTGATACTTCATTCCTAGTTCATAGATGGCTTTCCTCTTTCCATGCTGTTTCATGGCATAAGAGGTGAGGGAACACTCCGGGGTCTCTTTGAAAGGGCACTAATCTCATTCTTGAAGGTTCCACTCTCAGGACCTAATTAATTCCCAAAGTCCCCACCTCCAAATATTATCACAATGGAGATTAGTTTCAACATATGAATTTTGGAGGGATAATTTAGTCCATCATACATTCTGATTCAGTCAAAGTTGAGTCTGAGTTCCGATTTCATGAATTCAGTTGCAAGAATATGAGGTAGCTGTAGAGACTGAGGGTTCAAGAGAATGTAAGTTAGATTCCACTTTAACACTTGAGATTCCCACTCTCTCACAGCCACACCACATAAACCAGCAACCTAAGGAAACACCATGTGCTTTAATGCAGTTTCCAACTAGTTCACTTGACCATGCTACTCAGTCTTTGTTCCTTGAGCATTTTGAGCTCTTTGGAGCTTTCTAGAAAGGAAAATCCCAGACTCCACTGCAGACAAGCAAATCAGAATTTGTTTTCTAACTAGATCTCTGGGGATGAGACTCACCCTTTTCCATCCCCATCAGAACACAGCTCCCAAACCCTTCTTCCCTTATATAGTAGTTCTGGCTTCGCCACTGTACGACTTGAGATACTGCAACTGAATTGGCATCCTGGAGAGGTCTTCATTGAAGGAGAGCAGGTATCCTGTGTGGTCTCTATTTAATAATGTCCACTTTTATACATTTCAATTTCTGTGTGTGAACACTGAGATAAATAGCCAGGGTCTTTAAACATGAGAGACAGCAATTAACAGCAACAATGGAAGCTTGTTCAGTTATACTTGCCACGGTATATAGGTCTTTACAAAAGCAGCAGTTATCCTGTGCAGGTGGTGATAAATGTGAAACTATAAATTCTGGAAATAGTGGTAGTAAATAGATAGAAACAAGAGTGGTTCACAGATAAGGATATGAAGTATACGCACTTTATATTTTGCCAAAAATGAACTTCATATATTTTGTGGACTTGAGAGTTGTTTTAAAGGAAACACATTCATAACCAGTCACCTGCTAGAATTGTCTGTATTAAATTATCAATAAAATATTTTAATTAAAATACACATCATTACTAGCTTACATATTTCCTTCTCTGCATTATTTTATAAAATATCTCTGATAAAAAGGAAATAATGGCTTCCTTTTTGTTTAAAATTTCCAATGTAATATATTTTACTCTTTCTAATCTCTAGTAACTTTTGTTTATTTTCAAACACCATTACGTGCATAGCTGTAATGTTTTCAAACAGCATTCATAATTTGTTGAACCACATTCTCTCTATTAAATCTCTTCTTGGACAAAACAAGCTGAAAAAGAAAGATAAATGCTTAGTACATTTGTTTATTTCTTACATTTAACTATACTATACTAATTGACTTATGCCTAAAGTAATACCCAAAGTTAACTAGATAGCACCAAGGAAAAATTTAATTTGTCTCATCAAAGTAATTTTTGATGTCTTTATCAAGGTTTCAGTACCTCCAATCATTTGAACTTAAAGTTCACCAAAAAATGTGAAAACATAGGGGCGCCTGGGTGGTTCAGTTGTTAAGCGTCTGCCTTCGGCTCAGGGCGTGATCCTGGCGTTCCGGGATTGAGTCCCACATCGGGCTCCTCTGCTGGGAGCCTGCTTCTTCCTCTCCCACTCCCCCTGCTTGTGTTCCCTCTCTCGCTGGCTGTCTCTATCTCTGTTGAATAAATAAATAAAATCTTTAAAAAAAATGTGAAAACATCAGTTACTGTACCTTCATTAGATTATAGTTTTAATAGAGTAAAATTTGATTAATTTCTTAATAAAATTTATTTTCACTTTTGACCAAATAAATTAGGCTAATATTAGTCATGCATTTTATCTATGTCACTCTATCTTCTATTTTTTCTTCTTCTAAAGTAATAATTGCAGGCAATTTCTTTTAGTTCTAAAGTTTATGATACTAGATGCAGTTAAACTTCTTAATTTATTTTTAAAAATGCCCTCCTTTATTATAATAAGTTGATAGTCATCTTCAGTCCTTCAACTTTATAAAACATTTAAAAAGTAGGACACAGAGCGAATTAGAGAAACGGAGTTGACGTCAGGTCACTAAAAAGAACTTTCAAAGGGAGAAAATGTATTTGTGGGAGAAATTACCAGAGGAGTCAAAGAACAGTTTGGAAAAGTAACGAGGCCTCCAAAATGTTTATTGTTCTCCTTACCCTCAAAGATATTAAAAAATAGAAAGTTGATAAAGGAGAGAAGGATGGGCAGGAAGGGTTGAAGGAAGGACCAAACGTAGGAGAGAGAGGCCAAAGAAGAGGGTAACAAGAACACAGACTCCAAGGGCCGGCACTTATTGATGGTGTGAACTTGAATAAGCTTCTCTTCTTATCTGAGCCTTAGCTAAACATAATCAATTTTGGACCCACTCTTACACTTCACCCTGCAACAAACATAGAGAAAATATTTGGAAGTAGCCTACAGAAAGGGAAAAACAGCAACTACAATTGACCTGTGCTCACAATAAGGAATCTCCACTTCCAGTCAATCAATAGAACAACCTAAATTCTAATGAATGCATTTCCATCCAATCCTGCCAGAAAAATCCTCCAGCAGAACATCTTTCTCTTGTAGCTCTGTTCTTTTCTGGAGTTTTTTACATTTTATGAAATGTCTTTCATAGTATCTTCCCTCTTCCAGGGCTGAAAAATTTCACTTCAGAATGTGTTTTTGTACTAATAAAACAATGTAACCTATTGGGTGCTTGCGTGGCTCAGTCAGTTAAGCATCTGCCTTTGGCTCAGATCCATGGAATTGAGTCCTGTGTTGGGGTCCCTGGTCAGTGGAGAGTCTGCTTCTCCCTCTCCCTCAGCCCATCCCCCCTGCTCATGTGCACACTCACTCTCTCTCTCAAATAAATAAATAAAATCTTTTAAAAAATAACAACAATCTAACCTCTCTCTTTTTGTGATTGACTCCATCATTTCTTGTGGGAACCCTCACTCCACACCTAACTGCAATTTTTGTAAAATTTCTTTCTAAAATAAAAGTATGAAACAATTTTATCCTCTTTAATTATTATTAAATATAAGAAATAGATTCTGACACAAAGTTGGCTAATTATGTATGTCAATAGCCATATACATATAATCATTGCTATGGTAGAAGTTCATTTTAGACCCTAAGAGATTCAGATTCAAGTTTGGCTATGCCTCACTCTCTTTATCCAAATATAGAGGTAAAAATGGATATTTGAATGCTCTTCTAAAGATTAAATGAAAGAACATGAATAAAACACCTAGGACAGTTCCGGACCTATCATTGGTGTTTGATAATTATTAATGCCTATCTTCTTTATTAAGGAACAGCAGGGCAAAATTCTATGATAAGAAAATAATTTTGTATAGCACAGTAGGTCCTATATACTTTTCAAGCAATTTTTCTCTGTACAAGGAGTGGCTCTTTATATATAAAAGTTGGTCTCTTGCATATATATATATATATATATATATGGTTTGTGGTAGTCACAAAAAAGAATTTTGCAGGAAATCTTGGGATTGTTCCTAGGAAATGTACTTTCCCACTGAGGAAAATAGAAATGTATTAAATATAGCAACTGTCTTTTAAATTTCAAAGGTTTGAAAGCTGAGGCTGGTAAACATTTAAATTGCAGTTCTTCCACCTGGAAGCCAATTTTTTACAGCTTCCCTCATGTGCCGTAAAAACGGAATTTTCAAACTTAGAGTATTCATCACCTTTTACATTAAATCCACTGGCTAAGCAATTCTTATACGTGCATTGATTTTAACAATCATAAGGCTTTTCAGGTATGCACATGCACATTTAACATGTTATTTCTTAAAGCAGAACATATTGATCATTTAAAGAAGATCGTTATAAATAGAAAGTCCCAAGGTATTGAAAGCATGTTAAGCTATATAAATCAAGTTTTCACATAAATTTAGCCAAATATTAACACAACATCCCCTATACCACCTAGAAGTCTCCTGGAAGAATTACTAACTTAAAAATGTTCTTATTTGCTCAATTAAAGTCTTGGTAAATACATATTTCATTTCTGTAAGGGTTTAATATAAGTCACACACTCACCTATGATTTGCATATTTTAGTGCCAGATTGTCTCTTACACTAGTCATTACAATGACAAGGAAAACAGTAAATTCAGGCCAAAAGCAACCTTTCAAAAATATTTTTTAAAACTCTAGAGCAAACTAAATTACCTTTTTGCTGTGTTTACAATAATGAGGAAACCACTTTCTAACTTTCAAAGTGGCATCCTTGATATAATGAGATATAATGTGATTTAAAACCAGTGATTTGCAGTGTGTCATAATAGACAACAGATAAGAGGGCTTATTTTATAAACATGCATTTTAGATTTCTGTTAGGGTGACTCCATAAGAATACATTTGATACATCCCTTCAGATTCAATGATAAATAAACCAGTACATAAACATAAGTAGAAACCAGAAAGAAAAAAAATAGGCTCAAAAGAAAACAAAAATAAAATGAAACTACAAAATTGTGAATGGGATTGAACCATGGAATTACCCAGTTCTTGGTCAGAAAAAAGCAACAGAAACTGGTGTTTTGTTTCTTCCAAAGTAAAAAAAAAAAGATTTTAAAAGGCTTTTACAATAGGTCCCTGACTCCCTGCTTGAAATCGGAAACTCAGGTGGATCTCTTTATTTGTGAAAGGAATAATTAAACAAAGAAATAAACAAACAAGCAAATACTATTTTTCAACTACCACCACCAAGGTGGACTGACCCAGACAGGAAGACACAGATTAAACTATTCAATCTGAAACTATACCAAGCAATCCGGGTCTGTAGTACCTGGATCTGAGATATCACTGATTTAATCTTGGCACAAGTACCCTAAAATTAAACCTTACAATGTATTTTTGATTAAACAGTCCAGAGAGGAGACAGAGGGAACTAGAAAAATGTCCGACAGGTGGGGTAAGAGTAAGCAAAAGTGAAAAGGAAAAACCACCCTCAAAACATGTCTTTTTACTGAAATTTTTAGATACATTAAAAAACATATGCACACAAGTTGTTTATAAAGTCAATAAAATTAACAATTAGAGAATGAATAAACTCCAGGGAAAAAGACAGTTTTATAGAAATACCTAATAAAGACTTCAAAGCCTGTATACGTTCAAATTCCTCAATGAGAACAATAAAAGGCAAACTCCTTTTTTCTCAAAATTTTCATTTAGTAAAGCGCAATAAGATAAAGATAAGCCTAAATGAAACAAGAAGAGCAAGATGTATAGGAACATTAATTAGAAGTCTTGGGAGGAAATTAACAGCCAAAACCATGAAATTGTCAGGATTAACTCTGTACTGGATACAAAGAAAGAATTAATGACTTGGAAAAATATACTTAAGAATTCATCTAGAGTGTACTTATGAATTTATTCAGAATTCAGCACATGCACATGTAGACAAAGATAAATGAAAATTAATAATAGAAAAACTAGTACTCCACAGCTATACTATCCAGTGTAGTAGTCCCTGGACACATGTGCCCATACTGAACAATGCATATATAGAACATTTTCATCATCACAAAAAGTTCTTTTTCACAATACTACTATACAAATAATAGCTGGTTAAATCAGAGTTTCAAATACCCATAAACCAGAATGGAAAGATTGGTGGAGAAGCAATATTTGAGCAAGTGATTCTGAGCCTTTTGTCATCCTCAGGTTGAAAATAAACGTAAATTTCCAAAAGTCATAAGTAAAAATGAATATAAACCCAGAGTAACTAATAAATATTTTGATTAAGAAGAAACATCTTAAAAGCTCTCAGACTAAATGACAGTGAACTATAAGAAGCAGTTATTGGGATGTCAGCATATTTATCAGTAACAGCTAATATCAGAAAACTAAGTAGCGATAGTGTCAAGATACTGAGGGAAATTATTTGAAAACTTAGAATTTTATACTCAACCAAACTTTAGTCAAGGATGAGGGCAAAATACATTTCCTAACTTACAAAATGTAAAAGGACTTTTTGCCCTCAGCCCAACACTAGCAGCAATTTGCATTTATCAAATGATGTACTTTTGCAAATAATAATGGTAACAGTTAAGATTATAAAACATGTGCTCTCTGCCAGCCTAATTAACTCAGTTATTCCTTAAACAAACAAACAGACAAAATAAACAGAATAAACCCTGTGAGACTGGTGCTAGTCATATCTCTATTTTATATATACATAAAAAAAGGAAGAAATTAAGGCATAAAGAGTCACTCATCCAATATATTATGAAGCTACAATTCAGACATCCTAGCTCCAGAGATACTTCTCTTCACAACTATGTTATTTTACTAGAAACTCAGTTAGAGGCTTAAAGAAAAAAGAAAAGAAAACAAGAAATGCAGAATTAAGGTTTTTGGAAACAAAATACCTAGAGATGTAAACAATAAGAATTATACAGTAATAATTCCAACAACTATACTTCATGCCATTTGAAACCTTAGATGAAGAAATCACATCATGCTGCATAAAATTAGAAATTATTAAAATTGACTCAAGGAAAGGAATAGAACATTCTAAATGACCTCCATTAGTCAGGATTCTACAGAAACGTATCATATGCAAAGGTTTAAGGGAAGGTAATTTGCTAAAGAGTCTCTGCACAGAGATGGGGCAGAGGTAAGACATCCAAACTCACTGGGAAAGTGCACAGCAGGTAGCCAGAGTGGGAACCTGTTAACGCCTCCAGCTGCAGAAGAAAGGAACTGTTTGACCAGATTCCAGTGAGAACTGGAGCTGTGGGAGGGGGTATGGCTAGAAATATATCAGGCAAAAAGTTAGAAGAGAGAAAAGTAGAAAATGCATCGGCAGGAGAAGTAGAAAATAAGCAGTTATAATTAATAGTCATTAAAAATTTGATTTAGTAGGGGCACCTGGGTGGCTCAGTCAGTTCAGGGTTTACCTTTGGCTCTGGTTGAGAACCCAGGGTCCTGGGATGGAGGCCCACGTTGGACTCCCTGCTCAGCGGGGAGTCTGCTTCTCCCTCTTCCTCTGCCTCTCCTCTGCCTGTGTGCTCTCTCCTTGTCTCTGTCTCTCTCAAATAAATAAATAAATTCTTAAAAAAAAATTTTTTTTTAATTTGGTAAACAAAGTTATTTCCCTCTAAAAAATTTTTTAAAAATGTGGGTCATATGTTTTTTACAGGTACATTTCAAAGTATGTGCAAGGAAAAGACAATAATTATTCTTTACAAAGGTACAGAGATAAGGAAGGCTAACCAAACTCATTTTAATAGCACTGTATAACCTTAATCCTAAAATCAGACAATGCAAGAAGAGAAAATAGCACAAGTCAAAATTAATTAGACATAAAAAATATATGATACCTATTTAGCAAGTGTCAGAGGAATTTAAGGGAAAATCCATTAAAACACAATTGCCTACATTAACACATTAAAAAAATATGATCCTCTCAATAGGTACAAAAAATATTTTTTCAAGTTTTCACTCTGAGCTTTTATATAAACTCTTTGGAAATTAGGAATGGAAAGAACTTTAGCTAGATGAAGTTAATTAAAAACAAAACAAGTGGGGCACCTGGGTGGCTCAATGGGTTAAGCAACTGACTCTTGATTTCGGCTCAGGTCATCATCTCAGGGCTGTGAGACTGAGGCCTACATTGGGCTCTGCACTCAGCCAAGACTCAGCTTGAGGATTCTCTCTCTCCCTCTACCTCTGCCCCTCCCCCTGTTCGTGCTCTCTCTCTTTCTCTCTCAAAAACAAAACAAAAACAAAAACAAAGCAAAACCAGCAACTATTGTAATGGCCCAACAGAAGTCAATGTTGATAAACTGAATTTTTTTAATCATATATACGTGAACTGATATTTCAGTGGGTTTTATTTTGTATTATTCTCATGTATGAGTTTGAAAGTCATTTAAAAATTTTAGAGGACATATGGATTTCTTTTCTACTTATATATTACCAATTTTCTATTAGAATATAGTTCAATTTTCTGATTTCTAGAAGTCATCTGTAGAGTAGCGAGAATAACTTCTGGTTGATAGTGTCTAGATTTTGAATGATAAGCAAGACTTTCTCACACTAAGGAGCTGGAGGAATTTGTTCATAGCTCATTCTAAGAATGCTCACATAACCTTTTTACATGTGAAACTTGGAGTCATTTGGTATTTTTCTTGATCTTTATTTGAGGTATGAATCCAACTTTTCTTTTCCAGTATTTCCATCCAATGTTTTATTCTCTTTTATTAAAAACCCATCTTTATCCCTATGAAAGTGAAATGCTGCCTTTATCCTATACAAAATTGCCATATCATTTCAAAGTAAGCTTATTCCAAAGCACCCCCCCTGTCTCCTACCCCATCCACAAAGTTAAAAATATGCATGAGCCCCTAAGCATGTAAAAGGGAAGAAAAAGAAGGGAGATTGTTGAAATGAAGGTAACTAAGGAAGGAGAACTGTATATATGACACGCTGTAATAATAAAACTGGAATTCAGGTACAAAGTGTACTTCAATTTGTTTCATAATTGTGTATTTGTTTTTATAAAATAATACTTGAAGTAAATATAGCAATATTTACAATGTTTTATTTATGAGGTGGCTACACAGGTGATATTAGTTTTTGATCTTTTATGTCTTTACAAAATTTCACAAAATGAAAATAAAGATTGAAAAGATTGATGAGGAATTCTAGTCTTTATTGAGCCAGAGAAATCAAGGAGGGACTGGAACCAGGGAGATGGGTCCCTGCTGGAAACCTATGCTTAGGTAGATAGAGTCCTCTAAGATATGGGCACTTTCACTCCTGAGTCTTTTAAGAAATGTTGTCTAGCATGTAGTGCTAACACTAATCGGGCAAGTCAAGCTGAGAGCAGGATAACGCAGCAGGGGTTTGAATTTGGACTCTGCCACTTTCTGCTGTGTGACCTTGATTCAAATTAAGGAGGCGGGTACAAAAGAGAACGTTCTTCTGTAGGAATGTCTCAATGTGGGGGTTTTAATGAGATTTTAAATGTTTAGTGTTAAATAATTTCATGATTTAAAAAAAATTCCCTGTATTAATAAGAGCATATTCACTAATTTGGGTAATGAACTTAGTTTCTTCATAGGTCTATATTTAGGTCTATATGCTTACAGAGATAAATAAATACATAAATGAGTAATCCACTGTGGGGCTTAATTTTCCTAGATAAATGGCATCTATATGGTTTCCATTTCTCAGACATTTTAACGATGTCTTACTAATATAAAACCACTTTCTGTATGGTCTTGGGAAGAAATTTTTAAAGAATTTAGATTTTGTTATCAAATATTAGTTATAAAGAACAAAACAAAATTTTTAAAATATTTTATTTATTTATTTGACAGAGAGAGAGACAGCCAGCGAGAGAAGGAACACAGGCAGGGGGAGTGGGAAAGGAAGAAGTAGGCTCCCAGCGGAGGAGCTTGATGTGGGGCTCAATCCCATAATGCCGGGATCACGCCCTGAGTCGAAGGCAGACGCTTAATGACTGAGTCACCCAGGCGCCCCAAAGAACAAATTTTTTAAAAAGATTTTTTTATTTATTTATTTGAGAGAGAGCAGGGGGAGGGGCAGAGGGAGAAGCAGCGAGAAAACCAAGCTGTGTGCTGAGTGCAGAGCCCTATGCAGGGCTCAGTCTCACAACCCTGAGATCACAACCTGAGCTGAAACCAAGAGTCAGATACTTAACTGACTGAGCCACTCAGGTACCCTCAAGAACAAATTCTTAAGTAATTTCAATTTAATACGTTTTGAACTAAAAGAAATCACTGAATCTTATTAGCTATTTCTTCTATATTTGAAACACACTTAGGTTTTCTGAACTCTGATGTTGCTGTTTCAATGAAGAGGAATCCCCACAAAGTTCAGAGTATCAGCTAGTAAACCATTTATAAACTTTTAGGAAATATTTGTATGCTGTCTTTGTTTATATCCACAAACAGCAGTATATACTTACGAATAATACTACTTATACTTTTAATTATCCTACAAGTATAATGAGGAGAGTTGTTAAAAATATTTTAGCTTTAAGAAAAATGCAGCTCTACCAGAGAAACATGCTATGATATTCTGTTTCTCAATGAAATGATTGTATAGAAGCTTTTACTGAATAATTGCTGTTTTTACACAACCCATAAATACACTGGTTTTCCCACAGCATCTGTGCAATCTTTAGATACTACCATAGAAAGAGCACATAACACTCTTGATATGAGACTATCTCAATGATTATGTTTCAATTATATTCAACAATACTTATACTGCACTGAAATTTTCATGGAACGTGATGTTTGATTTTCAATATTTGAAAACCATGTTCTTATCAAGCAACCCATAGCAAGGGCTGGGAAGGAGGTAGTAAGATGATAAAAAAAAATTATGAAAGGATATTTAAAAAATAAATTAGGATACTTATTAAAGAAAATATTTCCAAGCATTGGGGATTTGCAGCTTATTGTTTATGAAACCATACATAAAAATCAACATAAAAATAAATTTTGCAAGTCTTCTAAAAAGTTATTTTGATGATAAGAAAATTTTGGAACAATGTCATTTATTTTTCCATTTAAAGGCAGCATCTACTTGATCAAATTTTATGTACTTTGAAAAAAAACAATGTTGTAAGTACCAAATCAACTGCATACAATTGAAAACATATTCTGAGATATTGCTACACTTTTGGTAAAATTTTATTGCAGAGATACTTATAAAAACATACCATTTTGTAGAGTATCACATTCTGTTAAAAACACCCATTAGTGATATTTAAACATTATCCTAGAAATTGCCTTGCAAAATGTGAAAATTAAAATGTAAATGCTGCCTAATGTATAAGCTCATTTCATTAAATGAATTCAGTGTGACATATTGTGAGAAATGATTACCTGAAGAACTAAGCATATTAAAGTAGCCCTATTCTTTTAATGTACTTAAAATACATTGTTTATCTTTGAGTTCAAACCTAACTGTAATGGTACTATGCTTAAGTGCAGATGCGATATCATTGCATATGGCAACTGCGTTCACCAAAATTTTGCTAGATTTTCACTGATTCCTGTTTCTTAGAACCTGATTTACCATTGTTTTGAAAGCTTCAAGAATTGGGGGAAAAAATCAATCTTGTTAACAAATTGCTCTTAAAATTTAAATTCAAGTTTGCTATTTGTACCTTTGAAAAGTACATTGTATATTGATGCTTTGTAACTCTCTATGAAGACAGCTTGATAAACAAAGATATTTGGTCCATCCTAAGTAATAACGGGTCTATTGTATCTATAAATCCATTTTTTTCAAACTCTTCATTGTGAATTTCCTTTTCTAGCCTCTTCAAGGACAATTGGAGGTGTGCCAAAAAGCACTGAGCTACAGCACATCCTTGATGGATTTCACAAGTCCATCCTCTCCAAAACAAATGTAATTCAGATCCCATTTCTTGACATGGAGCAACAATACCACATGCTTTGAATAATTTTTAGGTGTTATGTCAATTAGAGAGCTTAGAGTCACTGATTATATAAGCTAGATGTTACTAATTACAAAACCTTCCAATGGTAATTAAACATCTATTATAATTAATGGCAAAATGTTAAAAGGAGTCACTTATCTCAGCAATTGGAGCATTTTACATAAATTAGGACACTACATTTCCCATCACCAGTCTAAAAGGATTAAAAATCATCTTGTGGAAAGGTACTGTGGTTGTATTTAATGAAAAGTAGAGTGCAGAAATGACACAAGTGTCTGAATAATTTAATTCCTTATTCTTGAACTCTTTTTGAAATATTCAGATACTTAGGATACTTTTCCTAAGTAAAACTTATGTACATTTACATGTTTTTAAATTTCATTTTCAATATCTAAATGAAAACTTTTTTTTTGTTTTTTTGCGTCATTTATATTAATATACTGTTTGCTTAATCATGAAGCCCATGCTTTCATTTACATTTTACCTATCTGTATTTTCTGTCAGTCAATCCTCAGAGCCACACAATTTTTGTGTTATGTGGGCAAAGTCCTCTAAGAATTTATAATTTAAAAAGAAATCAATAAGGATTATTTAGGAAGCATAAAACAGAAGTAACATACACACCCTATAAGACTGTCAGAGCGACAGCATTGACTCTGTCCAAGAAAATTGAATTGAGTAAAAAGAAGTTAAGCAAGAATTTATTCAAGTCTCTTGAAATAGAAGAGGTAGATTAAAGTCAACTCTCTTGAAACCAAGGTGGGAATTTTAAGCACTAGGGTGAGCTTGTGGAAAAGTATTGGAGAATTCTGGGGGGGGGGAGATATAGGAGGCCTTATATTTTTTGATGATTACATTTCAGAGGGATAGAGCCCAGGTCTTCGGGAAAGACATTCCTAAGTTGGAAAAATGGCAAGAGGCAGGGAGAGGGTTTACACCTCAAAGGAGCAGAGAAACAAGTTTTAATTGCAAGTGTTCTAAAGTAAATGATCTGAGAAAAGGGAGGTCAGGGACCTAGAGTCCGGAAGAAACCTGTCTAAAGTTCAGTCAAGCTGAGGGAACATTGAGGGCATCTTGGTCAACTCTGAATATTTATAATTTCTCTAACTTAAAATAATATTTGAGTTTCTTTCTAACAATAAGAGACTGCAAATTTCTTACTTGAGTGTGAATCAGCAATCTCCTAGCTAATTTACAAGTTGTAACCATAAACTCTAACCTTTTGACAATCATGTCGGTGTATGGCGTTGTTTGGAAAAGAGAATCATTAACCTAATTGCTATTTCAAAATTAATCATTTGGCCAAAATTAACCAGAAAATATGTGAACCCCACTAGAAGAGGCTTTTCCTTTCTATTTTCCATCCTTTTCCCCAAGATTAGTGCATGTTAAAAACAAAAATAATATTAGCATTTTCTGAAATAAAATAATATAAAATAGTGAACAGATCTTAACTTCCATAATTGTTTTTCTATCAATAGAGGTAAAGCACAGAAAATAATCTAATTTTAAAATGAGAAAAATTTCTGTTGAAAATCTGTGCAGGAATATTGTTGTGAAGTATCAAGTTTAGTTTTTGAGTTCTAATATATTCAGTGCTTCTGAAATTTCTCAATTCAATAGTTCTCTTGCTATAGTCTTTGTGATGAGCTTATGAGTAACCTTGGCTATCATATTACAGTATGTGTAAGTAGAAGTTCCTAACTGATTTAATGTCTTTAATATTTTTGGATATTGTCATGAAGAAAATATTTAGAATAAGCATAAATAAATAAATAAAATAAACATAGAGAAAGCACTGTGAACCTTTCCCACGTAACGAGTCACAAAGATAATATATATGAAAGTCATGAGCCAGATCATTTTTGTTTTCTCTTAACTCAGACCTGTTCTCCTTCTTTCACACTGCTTTTCCCATTGACATAAAATGTGCTACTTAAATAAAGCATCAGGAAATTATTTCTGAAATGAAAAAACATGATCTTCACTCAAGCACAGCAAGAAAATATGATTGATTTACTGTAACTGCCTCTTGTGAGGGAAGGTCAGATGGAGAAATAAGTACAAAGTTGTTAGAAAAGGAGAAAGCTACAGCAAAAGAATGAAAATGTTAGCAACATTTCATTAGAACTTTCATCCAAAAATTAAGAACTTGCCAGAACGAACTGATACTTAGCACATTTATAACCATGCTTAAGTTTAATTCTGTTGCCAAATTTATTTGTTAAAATTATTGTGGAGGTAGGATGGTCATATTTATATGAGAAAAATTCTCCAATATTTTGAAAATTGAAAATCAATAAGAAAGCCACTTATTATATACATTATTGCTCTTAAGGGAACAGAATTATCTTGATCATCATAATATACAAGTTTTATTGTAAGGAACTTTTCTTCACTAAAAATTTCAAACTTGCATTTTAACTACTTTTAGTTATAGCCATGTTTATTGATTTTGCTATGATTAATTACTGTCCTTCATCACAAAGAAAAGCATAATCAATGCTTTAGATGGTCCCTTTTAAAGGAAAAGCCTGTCCACATAAAAATACATAGGAGATGACCAACACCAGATTGAAATTATTTAACATTTACTGATCATGCCTCATCTTTTCTCATTGTATTTTGTAACTAAAGGAGTTTTTAGCTGTTCTTCAAAATGACTGTAATTATCAGCATAACTCAGAAATTTTACCTTACCTAAAATGTCTAAGGTAGACTGGAGTTATAAAACCTGCCTCAAGCATCTTTATGGAAGTCATTAACCAAAAATTCATAAAATTATTTCCTCCAAGTTAAATCTGGTGAATGTAGAAACCAGAAATATAGTTAAAACAGTGATTTCTCTGCTGATGATTAACTCTGTCGAGTATTAGAATCTTCTGAAGATCTTTAAAAATTCCCAAAACGCTGTTTGCATTCAATACTAATTAAATCAGAATATCTGGAGGTCTTGATATTTTTTAAAGGTTTTCAAGTGGATTAAATGTGGAATAAAGTGTAGGGACCTCTGAGTTAAAAGGCTTTTAGCCTGGCATCAGGAAAAATACCAAACTTTTACACATTGATAAAAATCAATGTAGTGACATCCACATTTTTTGTGGTATGAAATTATAAACTGAGTGACTAACAAAGGAGGAACCTAAGAGTTTTGATGAAATAAATGAGATGAAAGTTCTCTGACTTTGAGTTCTTGAGTAATCCATTTACTTTGTCCTGTTTTTAGGTTTACACAAAGCACCTACAGGCTGGTGCATGTTGGCTATGCCATATTCCATGCAGAGTGAGTTCTACTCCCTTTTCCTTTCATGTATAAATCCAGTCAGCAGTAGCATGTTCAACTGGCTNTTTTGTGGTATGAAATTATAAACTGAGTGACTAACAAAGGAGGAACCTAAGAGTTTTGATGAAATAAATGAGATGAAAGTTCTCTGACTTTGAGTTCTTGAGTAATCCATTTACTTTGTCCTGTTTTTAGGTTTACACAAAGCACCTACAGGCTGGTGCATGTTGGCTATGCCATATTCCATGCAGAGTGAGTTCTACTCCCTTTTCCTTTCATGT